>NW_027489202.1:0-73127 GCF_050948215.1 Halictus rubicundus | reverse complement strand
GAACGTCGAAAAACGAAAAACGAACGAGACGATAAAAGGACGAGCAGTCTCGTCAGGTCGGACACCGGAGAAAGACGCGTTGTTAATAAATGATTTAATGTTTTACGTCTGTTTAAATTCCTTACAAATTCAGAAGTGGGATCGAGGCAACCGTTTTGCAATTTCTTGTCGGTCTTGTCGGTCGAAGTTTAAGTTACGTGACGGACGTTTGTGTGAAGTGTGCATTCCGATTAAAAAATGAATTGTTCCCTTACGGTGTCGGAACTGAAGGAGAAGCTGAAAACCAAGAATTTGCAATCGACCGGTACGAAAGCCGAGCTGTTAAAACGGTTACTGAATGCTAATGTCACAGCGGAAGAATTAGCCATGACAGAGGTCGACACAGAACCGCTGCCGGGGTCGACCAACGAGACTCAAAACCAACCCGATACGAGAGGGCTGGACGAGATAACCATCCGTGAATTAGACGTTTTAAGAAGAGAACGAGATGTTATCGCTCGGGAGAATGAGCTGCTTAGGAGAGAATTGGCGTTATTACGGGAGACGCCAAGCTCGGAAACAATCCCATCTGGATGGACGAGAGTGAAAAAGTGGCAAGAGTTAAAAGACATAGTGGGTGAATTTAGTGGAAGCAGTAACGACTTTGGTCGGTGGGAGAAACAGGTGAGAGGACTCCTGTCGACGTACGAGTTGGACAACCACCAAGCGAAAGCTTTAGTGTGTAGCAGATTGACAGGTCGTGCATTGAAGTGGTATCACTCAAGAATAGACTGCGTAGACTTAACTGCCCACGAGCTTTTGAGAGAGTTGAAGAGACTGTACGGGCAACGACCGGATCCATTATGTTTGAGACGTGAGCTTGAAGCGAGGAGAAGTGGGGCGTGGAAGAATCTTTCACCGATTATGTGCACGATAAGACAATCCTTGCAAATCGAGTACCTGTTTCGGAAACAGAATTATTCAGCTACGTCGTCGATGGTATACCGAATAGGGAGTTGCAAATACAGGAAAGGTACAGCGTTATGAGTCCGTGGACGAAATACTGACGGCTTTCACGAACGTAAAGTTGCCGGCGGGAAGACTACGACTTTCGGAGGGAGTTTCGCTGTCCGGAAAAGTCGTGTCATCAGATGGGTCTGGTAGACCACCCATACGAAGACCATCGCCGAAGGAGGGACTAGGATCAGCGAGCACCGGGCGGAGATGCTTCAATTGCAACAAGCCAGGTCACTTCTCAGCCGAATGTACGAGACCAGTGAGAGAGAGGGGATCCTGTTTCACGTGCGGAAAGATGGGTCATCGAGCGAATCAATGCAACGCACAGACAACGAGGAACGACGTCAACTACATCGCGCGCGGGCGAAAAGAAGGCGATGATTTTCGGCGAGCGGTAGAAATACAGATAAGTAGCGAGTGCGGTAGTTTCAGTTCAAAAGTAAACGCACTTATCGATTCGGGAAGTCCGATTTCTTTTGTTAAAGAGAATTGCGTTCCGAGAACATGTTTTACAGCCGATCGCGTTTCAGATAGGTTTCACGGGATTAACGGTAGCGACTTGAACGTGTTAGGAAAGACGCAAGCCACAATTATTTACGACACGGAAAAATATTGCGTTATGTTGAGAGTTGTACCAGACGAAACGATGAAAAACTCTTTAGTTTTAGGACGCGATTTCATGAAAATTGCCAACTTATCGTTGAGTAGAGAGGAAACAGTAGAACGCGATGATATAGCCGATATTATGAACATTGAGGTAGATCAGGGTAATACGTGCATCAGCGCCGATGACATGCGTTTTGACGAGAACCTTTCTAATGAAGTAAAGACACGAGCGCGGGAGTTATTTAGTAAAATGTACATTAACGCACAAAGACCTGTGGAGCCAAGTGTAGAAAACACAATGAAATTAACACTTACGAGCGACAAACCCTTTTCATTTTCACCTCGTAGATTATCGTATGACGAGAAAAACAAATTGCGTGGTATCCTCGATGGATTATTGGAAAAAGGGATAATTAGGGAGAGCACATCCGAGTACGCGTCTCCTATCGTTCTAACGAAGAAAAAGAACGGGGAAATTAGAATGTGTGTAGATTTCCGTACATTGAATAAAATCACGATCCGCGATAACTTTCCGCTGCCATTAATCGAAGACCAATTAGATTTGCTGGAAGGGAAAAAGTATTTTACCACCCTCGATTTAAAGGATAGATTTTTCCATGTCAAGATGCACGAAGACTCGATTAAATTTACATCTTTTGTAACACCTTCCGGGCAATACGAATACACGAGGATGCCATTCGGGTTAAAGGGCGCGCCTCTTAAATTCCAACGCTACGTCACTGAAATCTTTAAAGAACTAATCAACGACGGCGAAATATCTGTTTATTTGGATGATTTTCTCATCGCGACCGAGACTATAGAGCACCATTTAGAAGTCCTTGGAAAAGTATTTAAACTACTGACAGTGAATCTTTTGAATTTACGGTTAGATAAATGCAGATTTCTCCAAACAAAACTCGATTATTTGGGTTACACGGTAACAAGCGAAGGAATCAGGCCGACAGAACGAGGCCTCGAGGCGGTAAAAAAATTCCCATTTCCGCGAAACGTTCGAGAGGTGCAGGGATTTTTGGGCTTGAGTTCATACTTTCGGAAATTTATTGAGGGTTTCTCCATCCTCGCGAAGCCCCTATACGATCTTACGAGGAAGGATGCAAAGTTTCAGTTTGCCGAAAAAGAAAAACAAGCGTTCGAGACGCTTAAGAATCGATTGTTAAGCGCGCCGATATTAAGTATTTATTCTCCACAAGACGAGACCGAGTTGCACTGTGATGCGAGCGCGTCCGGGTTCGGTGCTATCCTGTTACAAAGGAAGGCCGATAAGAAGCTACACCCAGTGTTGTACTTTTCTAAACGCACGACTGAGATTGAATCACGCTATCACAGTTTTGAGTTAGAAACGCTAGCAATCGTTTCTGCTCTCCGACGTTTCCGAACATATTTACTAGGAAGAAAGTTTAAGATAGTTACGGATTGCCAAGCTCTTAGTCTGACGCTAAATAAAAAAGAGACGAATCCCCGAATTGCACGTTGGGTGCTTGAAATGCAAAATTACGATTACGAGCTAGAGCATAGGGCCGGTTCGCGTATGCTCCATGTAGACACGTTAAGTCGTCAGGTTTTTGTGATTGAAGACAATTCGTTCGATAGAAATTTAGCGCTATGCCAAAATGACGATAAAGTTATCGGGAAAATTCGTACGGAATTAGAAAATTCAGAAAATAAATTGTACGAAATGAGAGACGGTCTAGTATACCGGAAGCATCAGGATAGAATTTTGTTTTACGTGCCGAGCACTTTAGAATCAAGTATTATGTACAAGTACCACAATGAGATGGGACACGTCGGAATTGAAAAAACGGTGCGAAACATTACGGATAGTTATTGGTTTCCAGATATGAAATCCAAGATCGAGAAACACATTCGCGGCTGTTTGAAATGTATCGCATACACGCCGAACTGCGGAAAGTTAGAGGGAACCTTGCACTGTATACCGAAGGGTGATAAACCTTTCGATACCCTACACATCGACCATTTAGCTCCTGTTTCAAGAGCACATAAATCGGGTTACAAATATATATTTGTTGTAATCGACGCGTTCACCAAATATATAAAAATGTACGCCACTAAGACTAAGAACACCGCTGAAGTCATAAAGTGTCTAAAATCGTATTTCGAGCATTATAGTCGACCGCTGCGCATAGTTTCGGACCGAGGAAGTAGTTTTATGTCTCACGAATTCAATGAGTTCACACAAGAATATCATATACAGCATGTTAAGATAGCGACCGCTTCTCCTCAGGCGAACGGGCAGGTCGAGAGATATAACCGCACAATTTTACCGATGATCGCCAAATTGATGAGTGAGCGTGGTGTGGTATGGTACAATGTATTGCGAGAGGTTGAATTTGCGTGTAATAATACTGTTTGTAAGTCTACCGACAAAAGTCCAAGCATGTTACTGTTTGGTATGCGACAACGTGGTGAGGTCATAGATGGGTTGCGTGATATGTTGGAGATTAGTGGAAAGATAAGTATTTCCCGTGATTTGAATAGCGTCCGAAAAGAAGCTAGTAACCGAATTCGAAAAAATCAGGAGTCGCAAAAACGCATTTTCGATAAAAGACATAAGGCTCCGAATAAATATAGGGTTAAAGATAAGGTGCTTATCAGAAATTACGATTGCACCCCAGGAGTGTCAACAAAAATAATTCCGCGGTTCAAAGGACCGTACGAGATCGATCGTGCATTAGTGCATGGTGAATGTCAACATTTACCGGTGTAAGTCAGAAATAAGGGTATTTAGCAAATATTTCGGACATACACCAAGCGACTATGTGAATGTTGACATTCACCGGTGAAAGTCGACATTCTCCAGATTTCGGTGTTTCACTGTAACATATACATCATTTGGATATTACAGACATAGAGATCGCAGAAAATACACGGAGAATAGTGTATATGTTACAGTGAAACACCGACAGTGAAACCATGCACTAATGGTGAATGTTGAACATGTTGGAGATTTATATTTTCTTCTCCGTAATTCAGTCGCTATAAAACGTCACGCCAAGTCGTGATTAATTTCGGGTTATGTGCGTTACGTTACATTTCCTCATAAAAAAGGTTTAGGGTCAGGGTTAGGGTTAGGGTTAGGATTAGGGAATCACTTGGGGGTAGAAGGGGGTGAATCGACTTTCGTTTTTTTGACTCTTCTGTTTTGGACCTCCACCAGAGCATATCTGTGATTGTCGACATACACCGGACAGGGTTCCGAATATACAACAATGTAATAAAATATTCGATCTTTCACCGACGTATTTGGTATCTGTTGACATGCACCGGTGAAAGTCGACAGATACCAAATATGTATATTCGGACCCTGTCCGGTGTATGTCGACAATCACAGATATGCTCTGGTGCAGGTCCAAAACAGAAGAGTCAAAAAAACGAAAGTCGATTCACCCCCTTCTGCCCCCAAGTGATTCCCTAATCCTAACCCTAACCCTAACCCTAACCCTAACCCTAACCCTAAACCTTTTTTATGAGGAAATGTAACGTCGTAACGCACATAACCCGAAATTAATCACGACTTGGCGTGACGTTTTATAGCGACTGAATTACGGAGAAGAAAATATAAATCTCCAACATGTTCAACATTCACCATTAGTGCATGGTGAATGTCAACATTTACCGGTGTAAGTCAGAAATAAGGGTATTTAGCAAATATTTCGGACATACACCAAGCGACTATGTGAATGTTGACATTCCCCGGTGAAAGTCGACATTCTCCAGATTTCGGTGTTTCACTGTAACATATACATCATTTGGATATTACAGACATAGAGATCGCAGAAAATACACGGAGAATAGTGTATATGTTACAGTGAAACACCGACAGTGAAACCATGCACTAATGGTGAATGTTGAACATGTTGGAGATTTATATTTTCTTCTCTTCTATTTTCCACCGATCCGTGTCAAAAACTTTTGGCCAAACTTTAATTGTTTATCAATCAACGATGCTCATACTCTTGCTCACTCTGTACAAAGCTTTTCAATTGCAACGAGACGTTCACGCAAGCTCTCACAGACCAACCGTCAAACCAAAATTTGCTTCCTAACAATCACGTTAATTTAAAAAAGTATCAAAAGTATAATAGTAATTTAATAGCGCTACACATGATCTGCGGTATTACGATGGGATACACGAACCATGACGCTCAAATTGAATTACTTTGAAAATGTATCGTCTTGATGATATCTTTAGATCCTGACGATGGAGGATCGATAGGCGAGAACGAATACCTTTTGGTGGTAGACTGCGGATCTTTATGCGTTTGTAATAGGAACAAGTAAAATGTATAATTGTAATGACGTTAGAAGAACTTGAGAATGTTATTACATTTGATGTACAAAATTTATTTAAAGAAGAAATATTATCTTCACTCGACCCGCGTTTCTTACGATTAATTTGGAAGCTTTCTGTTTCGCACACAGATCCGCAATCTGGTAATAATACATAACAATTGTAAAGCCAGGGGTCTGATCAATTTGACCCCGTTCTTACATACGTTCTAACAACTATTCTCGTTTTTACAATATATCTATATATAATTTACATACAATACATTTCCATACAATTCATTTACATACAATACACTGTCAATGCGGTCCCGAAAGGCCTTCTGGGTAATGGTCATTACGCTCGAGATAATGACCCAACCGGGGCGAACAGAAATATAGTTTCGAACACTGAAGCCCCGTCGACTCAAACCCTACACCCTGGTTTCGAATCTAGGGGCCAAACGTCCCCGGTCCCGTCCCGGTCTTCAGGCACCGCACTGACACATCCACTCGGTCAATTTACAGTATGTGCAGATTTTCACAGTTTTTTAATTTCGAGTCCTCCTTGCCAAACAACCAAGTAATTACACGTTTGGCTTTCATACTGGCACGTACGATGGTTTTGGACGTGTACCAGTGTCCGCCGCCTGCGGCCCCGTTCGCGGCTCCGTTGTCCGCGTTCTTCAGCCGAATCTGGTGGAGTATCCCGACCAGAAGGTGATCTACGTTGTGGTTGATGGCAACCGAGATCTCGGCGTACTTCACCCGGTGGGTGCACGCCATGCACTTGCCGTCTAACACGATGGAAAATTCAATCAGCGACCGTTTCACCCTTTCAGTTCGAGTAACTATTCTAAAAGTGGAGCGAACGACATCAGATTTGTGGGATGAATGGTTCATTGTGCGTGCGTGCGTGCGGGCGACCGGATCATGTTGCGACGGTCCGGCGCCGGTATGTTTGGAAAACTCGAGTGACTGAGGAGGCGTGAATGAAAAGTGTTTAGGTCTAAGAGATAGGAGAGTTTGTGTATTTCTAAGAATGAAAGCGACGGATGCAAGAAACAGAGTGCAAGCGAGACGAATGCAAGGGGGTGAAAGACTATAAAGCGTGGATGTTCGGGAAGAGCGGAGAGAGTAGAGTTGCGACTGCCTTGCGAGAAAGAGTGTTAATCGTGTCAGCGTTATTTCTTCTAAATATATTAATATTCAGTAAAGTGTTTCAAAGAGATTAAT
Organism: Halictus rubicundus; assembly: GCF_050948215.1. Taxonomy (NCBI): domain Eukaryota; kingdom Metazoa; phylum Arthropoda; class Insecta; order Hymenoptera; family Halictidae; genus Halictus; species Halictus rubicundus. The sequence goes on along the minus strand of NW_027489202.1, from coordinate 65,984 downwards.
CTCCCCATTTCCCAAGATTCCTACACTATTGATTCTGAGGAACAGAAATTATTTATCACCCGGTCGGATGCTACTGAATTTCTCAACGGGTCTAATGTAGTTATGTACTTTTTGAAACGAAATCATGTGCTGAATAACTGAATACAAAGTGTAGAAATAAATGTAGAAGTCTGTGGTAATACATTAAGAGAAAAGTTTTCAATTTGCATGATCTAGATGAAAATATATTTAGGAGGATTTTGTAAGGACTCGACGGGACAGAATCTTCGAGGTTCTATCTAAGCAACGACGAAAAATTCCAACGTTCTGATGCACCGAAGAAGAATCGTCGAGGAACATCATTATCTGATCATTCGAGTAACTAGCTCATTTCTCTCCAAGGAAAATCCATTAGACGGGGCCAATGATTCACAGTTTCCAGACAATAGAGTTCACCGAGCCTTTTTGGTCGGTGGACGCTTAGAAGTTTAATCGCGAGATTAACCCCGTATGTATTATGAAAATGGCCCTCCTATGGGCACGCAATATGTCTATGTCGAACGCAACAATGTAGCCGGAGCCATCGAGAGCTTCTTCTATTCGTATCAAATTCTTTGGAGCGGAGCGACGTGAATGGTCGACTGAAGAATATTGACGATACATTACAACCGTGGACACAAAGGTGACGAATTCCGAACGTTAATTCTTACGCCTTCCTGATGTAGATTGAAATCTGTATAAAGATATAAAACGGTCATATAAATACAATTTCCGATCCATCGATTAAATTGAAAGGTAATATGCTCACAAAGTATAAATCAATACGATTACGAAAAATATTACTAAATCTATACAGGTTCATACTTGACCAAATAAAGAATCATACAAAAGAAACTCCAAAAACAAATGTACAGAATATTAAATAAACATTACCATAAAACTGCTGTATGATCATATTAAGCTGTTTTCCGATTGGGAAGGACAGTCAACTTTTTGCGTTTGAGTCGCGCAGCATTCTTCCGTTCGTATTATCGGCTCGCCGTCTAACTTTTCCAACGTCGGTAAGCGTCGAGCGACCTCTGACCTCCACTGCTCCAACTAAAAAGAACGAATATTAAAAGTTAATCAAATTATACAATTTTCAAATGAAAAAGGTAGCTGTAAAGTACCTCGACGCTTTCGTACAGCGGATTACCAACGAATACGAGGTCCTGGAGGTTCGCGAGTTCCTGAAGCCTGTTGAACTCGTTCCAGTCTCTCACCAAGTTGTTCGACATGTAAAGGACACGAAGATTTCTCATCGCGTTGATTCCCTTTATTTTCTCGATCAGGTTGTAAGAAATCCAAAGCTCCTCCAACGTGTCCCCTAAAGGCTCCAAGCCGGAGAATCCTTTAATTATGTTACGACCCAGCGATAGGACCCTCAGGTTCTTCAATGTTCCGATCCCTGTGTCAAATGAGAGAAGTTTAATTAGACGGGATGTTTTAAAGGAATCTATACAAGCTGTTTTCTTGGAACCTAATGAAGATTAACACCACTTCCTATTTCAAAAAATATTTAAGGCCTTGCTATGCCCTTAGCACTAAAATAATGAATACCGTTCTAAAAGATTGGCCCCTTTGGATCGTTTAAGTTAAAAAGGAAGTTTTGATGATTTCATTAGATTCTGAGGAAGCGATTAACGTTGAATTGTATCCAGATAAAACGGAACGCTCAAGTTAAATGAAAATAAAGGCGACCTGAATTCAAGAGGATGATCGCAATACGAAACGGCGCAAGATCTGCGTTCAATCGAATTTCCAGGCGATCGAGTTACATTAATTGAGCCACAGTTACGTGTCAAGGGAGTAAAGTCGCGTTCATCAGAGTCTGGCACTATTTCGCGCAGCCCGGAAGACGTTGGGGGCGCTGCGAGCTCCTCAGACTCCCTACTCCACTACTCAGTCCCCACTTTGTAGACTGCGAGATTAATATACGCGGTAGAACAAAAGTACAGATTAATAGGCAGAAGAAGTGGGTAGGAAATGAGTGGCGAAAATGGGCTTCATTTACGAATTTTTATCTTAGGAACTGTTTGTCCGATTGCGCTAAATTTTTTTTTGTTTTATTTAGAAAGGATTGGACTATAGTAATATAATTTTTTCAACCTCGATAATTAACTGTATAATGTCGGAAAATGTAAATGAATTCTTTCTTTACGTTTTTAGTTGAAAAATGTAAATGAAGCGACCATGGTGTGTGGGAACGAGGGAATTTTCGGACGCGGAAATTCCATCCTTCCCAAGTGCATGCCATAGGAGGTCGGGTTGAGGGCCAGGTCATTTAAGTGACGATTGCCAGAACCTTTCGCTATTTAAATTCGAAATACTTTGACACACCGCGTATTTGGTTGCGAATGCCGCTGCCGGACATGGCGTCACATCAGTCCGCTCCGCGCATGCGTAGTGCATTGGGAAGGGAGCCAATAAGAGCGAAGATGCGCAGAACGAACGTAAATTGGTTTCTGAACGATGCCAGACTCTGATGAAAGCGACGTTAGGATGGCCAGCATCTGCGGTCCATTTATCGTGCTTCGTAATGGAATTGCGCATGCATTATTATCTGTCCTGTCGAACGCCCGTCTTATTCATTATCCTCGTTCCCTTTCCCCCGTTCCGACCAAACTGAGAATCGCTTTCTCGTTGCGGATGTAAAATGTTTAACAGTGAATCTCGGGAGTAATATTTATTGCGAAAAAACGAATTAAAATTCAACCCTCCGTAAAATATCCTTGAAGCCCCACATTCATTATTTCTATTCTTTAATTCCCGTTTCATTCTCTCATTTTACTGAGGTAGGGACATTTTTGTTAAAGAATTCTACTACCGCCGTGTAAACGAAAAATTTCATCACCTGCAATTCTTTCAACTCAAACTATGTTACTTATCTTGCATTATAATTGTTTAGATAACACTGTGGGATTCTTGTTCTAATTTACCCAAACCTGCTTCGAACAAATTTTGATCACTGTACTTGTTACTGTACTTCGCGAGCAAAAGGCGGTGATTTTAGCGCCAAAAATATACTTGAAGCAGAATTTAAGATTGAATGAAGCAGAAAATTGCTACCTGAGTAAACAAATCGAATAGTCTAGTCGAAATTGTTTAGGATTTATCGATACGAGTAGAGGAAAGATAAAAAGAGCCTGCAAAAAGGATACTAAAATTTTTCTAAAGATAGTGGGAGAATATTCACCTGCAATCTTCTCGATCATGTTCGTCGATAACGAAAGTTTCTCGCAGTTGGTCAAACTCGCCAAAGCATTGTCCATCTTTTCTATGGGAGGCCATTGAAAGCTCAGACTGACTTCTGTCGCCGTGGAGGCCTCTTGTTCGTTGTCTTCTTCCCATCGTCGAATGGATTCTTTGCAAGTGGACGGTTTTACGGTGGCCATGCTGCTCCTCGATCATCATCGATCATTTCAAAACTGTACGAAACTAGAAAAATCATCGAAAATATCGAAACATCACAATTTTGTAAAGCTTCAACGAAAGAGATGAACTTTAATGATCTTTTGAGGTACTTGCAAATAATTTAATGATCGCGTGTAACAAAATCGATGATGTATTATTGAACAATTGGTTGCAAACAAATAACTGACCGTAACGGATAGCGGTTGATGAACGACTGGGGAGAAAACATACACGCACGAAAAAACAAAAGAACGAGAAACAGCAGCTTTCGCATCAAGGCGGACACACACCGCGCGGATTCCACGGGCACGCACAACGCACCCGCAACTCGCTTACATGCAAACACGCCGAGCTGCTTCGAGCACAATTTCGCTTCGAAATCTTTTCAACATGTATAAATTCGAAATTATTCACCCTTCTCGATCCGGAACGTTGAAACGCGACGAACCGGTCATCTGTCACTTGCCAACATTTCGTTGCGACTGCTTGTCGAATAAAATACGTTTCGCGTGTATCACCAATGTCGTTTATTATCGTTTATAGTCGGTTCGAGGTTCAAAGAAATCGACATTCGTTTTGCTTCGTGGCAAGCGGCCACGACTGGAGCCTGGCAATATCTGGCACCAATCAAAATAATCGATGCCCAGGACGCATGCGTCTGGCGTCGCTTACTTATCAACGAAGCGTCGCGATAAGATTTACGAGGGACGTTATAACATTGAAGAAATACAGGTCTTTGAAACTCGAACCCGTGTACATTCGTCACCTGTAAACGAAAAATATAATTGTTAACCAAAATCTAATTACGCTTCACTTTTGTTACGTCACTCGATTGAATTTACCTTTGATTGATTTCAAGATTAATATGGTATTTAATAATAATTAGTGGATTACAATGGCTGCCGGTGAAATAGTCCGCTTTGTAATGCGTATTAAATTAATTTCAACTTGATAATCAATCCGTGTGAATAATGCGCTGTATTTCATTCACGCCATTTTATAAACATCAATCATAATCCTTTCACGATTCAATTCATTAGTAGAATTAAAAATTATTTCCCTGAAGGTTGTTGAAACATCAGTGGTTATAATTTTCAGGGAGTTTCATAAATACTTAAACTGTCGATTAAAATTTCTCGTGTGAAAACAATCTTTGGGGAAGATATTTTTGTTTAAAAAATTGATCTGATTATTTACTGCGGAAGTAACTGACATTCGAAGGCATTTCAGATTTTGAGAAGCATAAAATAAAATTGAGAAAAAGCCTCGTCATCCATAATAATTTTAAGGGTCAAGGGTAAAAGGAATTTATACATACTGTAACAGACCTGGCTGCGCCAGGCCTGTTCCGAGCCGAACGCGGCCGACGGATACCGAGATCCGCCGGCACCCGCGAGCGCCCCTGCCATGATGGAACCCGCCATGATGAAATACCGTCGCGCCGGATACAGGACGACGCCGGAAAAGTCGGCCGCAAACCGTACCGCACCGCACCCCCTCGCCTAGAAGACGAGAGAGACCAGCCGGAAAACGGCCTCTTTGGCTTTCCGCCACGCTCGCGAAAAGACGTACGTTCCGATCCGATTTCTAGCCGCCGATACCGACCGCCCGATCACGACCGGAATCGCCCTTTTACGACGCCGAGAAGCCGCCCGCTGAATACGACTCACGAGAGTGTATTTATACCCGCGAAATAGTAATCGCGAGTGTGCCGAATTTTTCCGCGACCCGCGAACCCCGAATACGCCGCTGCGTACTGGACCACCTGGAGGGCCGACCCGAACGCCGAGCGATCGAGACCCGAATCGCGACCTCCGACCACCGAAACGCGAAGCCGGGACAGTGACGAACATTTTGAATACTCGTGTCGTTAATCACCCTTGCTCGACCGTCCGCGTCCCGCCGCAACCCTCGCGTTATCCCGTCGCGAACCCTGGCACGGCGAGCCAAATCCATCCGCGAGGAACCCGTTGTTTCGAGGTCCGCCGGGAAACGGACCCGTTACATGGCGCCCGAACAGGGACAGTGTAACTACGTGGGACAGGCTGGATTACGCCCACGTGGGAGTTTTCGAGGTTAATTGTGCCGCGGAGTGAAGTGAAACTAGACGCGCGTGCGCCGCCTAGTGCTATCCCGCCGCGACAGTGCCGGTACACGCGCGCCGCCTGCCGCCACCACGACGAAGCAGGATCGCGGACCGAACGTCGGACAAGCGCGAACGTTCTAATTACCGCATCGAGGAAGTCGGGGCGGATGCACCGAGGGACACCCGCGAGCAGCAGTACCAGCCGGATCACCGACAGATCACCATCACCCGGGACACCAGAACAGCGGGGCCAACGTTGAGCCGAGTGCATTGAACGTCTGACGGGCGACCTATACAGGATGACGGAACCCGGGGTGCAGACGCGGAAAATGCTATCCGCCGCCGCGACGGTTCGAGAAGCCGGACCCGCTCCGCAACATTGACCGGATCCGGAAAAGCGATTTCACCACCGACGGGAAAGACCCGCACGCGTTCCTGGAACGCGTGGAGGAGATCCAGACAACGTATGCGATTCCAGACGAGGACGTACTCCGGGCCGCGCCTGAAATGTAACGCGGACGAGCGCAGGCTTGGTACCGGAGCGAACGGGAGGAAATTGCTACCTGGGACGAGTTCAGGCGGGCATTCCTCCGAGCCCACACGTCACCACAGACCCGCTATCAACACGAACGTGCCGCCCGGGAACGAAGACAGCGGGACGAGGAGCCGTTCACGGATTTCGTGACGGATATCACCACGCTGATGCGACGAGCCCAGCTACCACCGTCCGAGAGACTCGAGCTGCTGCACGAGAATATGCGGACGAAGTTCCGATATCTCCTACCCCGGGGATCCGTACCGGACGTGAGGACGCTCCGCGAGTGAGTCCAGGAGCTTGAGCGCATCGAAGAGCAGGAGAGACGGCCGCGCCGAACCCCGACCTACGCCGCCACGACCGAACCGACCTCGACGACCACGAGCCGCGCCCCGCCGTCGGGACAGGCTCACCACGCCGCCCAGCTCCCCGGGCTGGTGGACCCCGACGCCGTCACCGCCGCCGCGGGCCAACCAGGGAACCCGCCGTCGCAGGACGAGGAGGAGGCGCCGAGCGGGTCGCGCCGAACGCCAGCACGCAACCCTGAGTCACTGGTCGGACTCCCTCCCACCGGATGCCCTGGGGAGGCCAGTAGGACCGGACCCCGTCGGGGCGCAGCCCGCCCTCACCGCAGCGGTCTGGACCATAACCGAGCCGCCCCCGCCGGAGCGGACACTGCGCCCGGTGCCAGCGCCGAGGCGCCTACCGACGGCCGCCGCCACGCAGACGATCGGGGTCCAAACTGAGGACGCCCCGCCGACCTCGACACTCACCGCAGCCGCGCCAGCCCGGACCCGACCGACCCAGAGGCCGACCCGGGGGTCCGCGACACGGCACCGCCCGGCGAGACCGACGAGGGCAGAGGACGGGGGACCCCCCCAACGGGGGCTACGCTATCCGCGACGCAGACTGTCGCAACCTGCGGTGGGATCCGATCCCCTTTCACGGACCGCCCCCGACCTACCCCAGCGTCTGGTTTACGCTGTCGACGGGCCGACAGGCTGAGGTGCCGCTGCGCCTGGTCGCCCAACGCAGAGCGTACGTGACGATCCCGCCCGGCTTCGAACGCTGGAGGCTGCTGTTCGGGAGCGACGGCCGCCTGCTGCGTTGTTTCCGCCGCCCGCCGTCCATCCGGATCCCGGATGAGCCGGCCCTACCACGCCCACGTCGCCAACCCGGACGCTGCCACGACAGTGAATAGACACAACAGTGGAACAGTGGACAAGGTGCGCGAGGACGTGGCCCCACGGGGCACCCGCGACTTCACCCCGGCGGGGGTGAACGAACGCTAAACGTAGGTTAGGCTAGGTTAAGTAATGTTAAGTGTACAGTGTCGCGTAGTTTAAGTTAGGCTAAGGGTACAGCGTTCTAGTAGGATTAAGATAGGTTAAGTGTACAGTGCTCACATAGGATTAAGATAGGTTAAGTGTACAGCCCCGCGTTAGAATAAGTTAGGTTAAGTGTAGCAAGTAAGGTCCCGTCCTGCCGAAGTAAAAGGACCGTCTCGCGCTCGCCGCCGTGACGTAAGGGGGGGGGGGTAACAGACCTGGCTGCGCCAGGCCTGTTCCGAGCCGAACGCGGCCGACGGATACCGAGATCCGCCGGCACCCGCGAGCGCCCCTGCCATGATGGAACCCGCCATGATGAAATACCGTCGCGCCGGATACAGGACGACGCCGGAAAAGTCGGCCGCAAACCGTACCGCACCGCACCCCCTCGCCTAGAAGACGAGAAAGACGAGCCGGAAAACGGCCTCTTTGGCTTTCCGCCACGCTCGCGAAAAGACGTACGTTCCGATCCGATTTCTAGCCGCCGATACCGACCGCCCGATCACGACCGGAATCGTCCTTTTGCGACGCCGAGAAGTCGCCCGCTGAATACGACTCACGAGAGTGTATTTATACCCGCGAAATTGTAATCGCGAGTGTGCCGAATTTTCCCGCGACCCGCGAACCCCGAATACGCCGCTGCGTACTGGACCACCTGGAGGGCCGACCCGAACGCCGAGCGATCGAGACCCGAATCGCGACCGCCGACCACCGAAATGCGAAGCCGGGACAGTGACGAACATTTTGAATACTCGTGTCGTTAATCACCCGTGCTCGACCGTCCGCGTCCCGCCGCAACCCTCGCGTTATCCCGTCGCGAACCCTGGCTCGGCGAGCCAAATCCGTCCGCGAGGAACCCGTTGTTTCGAGGTCCGCCGGGAAACGGAGCCGTTACAATACTTTACATATACCCAAGAGTACCATAATTTTCTGAATTTCCAAGGTGGGGATCCAAGTTCAGGAAATTGTACGAACTTCTCAATTTCTAAATTCTAATTTCGTCAGATGTATCGTGTATCTTTCTACTGAACATTCGCTTAAAAAATACGATTCACCCCCTTCTACCCCCAAGTGATTCCCTAATCCTAACCCTAACCCTAACCCTAAACCTTTTTTTATGAGGAAATGTAATGTAACGCACATAACCCGAAATTAATCACGACTTGGCGTGACGTTTTATAGCGACTGAATTACGGAGAAGAAAATATAAATCTCCAACATGTTCAACATTCACCATTAGTGCATGGTGAATGTCAACATTTACCGGTGTAAGTCAGAAATAAGGGTATTTAGCAAATATTTCGGACATACACCAAGCGACTATGTGAATGTTGACATTCACCGGTGAAAGTCGACATTCTCCAGATTTCGGTGTTTCACTGTAACATATACATCATTTGGATATTACAGACATAGAGATCGCAGAAAATACACGGAGAATAGTGTATATGTCACAGTGAAACACCGACAGTGAAACCATGCACTAATGGTGAATGTTGAACATGTTGGAGATTTATATTTTCTTCTCCGTAATTCAGTCGCTATAAAACGTCACGCCAAGTCGTGATTAATTTCGGGTTATGTGCGTTACGTTACATTTCCTCATAAAAAAGGTTTAGGGTCAGGGTTAGGGTTAGGGTTAGGATTAGGGAATCACTTGGGGGTAGAAGGGGGTGAATCGACTTTCGTTTTTTTGACTCTTCTGTTTTGGACCTCCACCAGAGCATATCTGTGATTGTCGACATACACCGGACAGGGTTCCGAATATACAACAATGTAATAAAATATTCGATCTTTCACCGACGTATTTGGTATCTGTTGACATGCACCGGTAAAAGTCGACAGATACCAAATATGTATATTCGGACCCTGTCCGGTGTATGTCGACAATCACAGATATTGTCTGGTGGAGGTCCAAAACAGAAGAGTCAAAAAAACGAAAGTCGATTCACCCCCTTCTTCCCCCAAGTGATTCCCTAATCCTAACCCTAACCCTAACCCTAACCCTAACCCTAAACCTTTTTTATGAGGAAATGTAACGTCGTAACGCACATAACCCGAAATTAATCACGACTTGGCGTGACGTTTTATAGCGACTGAATTACGGAGAAGAAAATATAAATCTCCAACATGTTCAACATTCACCATTAGTGCATGGTGAATGTCAACATTTACCGGTGTAAGTCAGAAATAAGGGTATTTAGCAAATATTTCGGACATACACCAAGCGACTATGTGAATGTTGACATTCACCGGTGAAAGTCGACATTCTCCAGATTTCGGTGTTTCACTGTAACATATACATCATTTGGATATTACAGACATAGAGATCGCAGAAAATACACGGAGAATAGTGTATATGTTACAGTGAAACACCGACAGTGAAACCATGCACTAATGGTGAATGTTGAACATGTTGGAGATTTATATTTTCTTCTCTTCTATTTTCCACCGATCCGTGTCAAAAACTTTTGGCCAAACTTTAATTGTTTATCAATCAACGATGCTCATACTCTTGCTCACTCTGTACAAAGCTTTTCAATTGCAACGAGACGTTCACGCAAGCTCTCACAGACCAACCGTCAAACCAAAATTTGCTTCCTAACAATCACGTTAATTTAAAAAAGTATCAAAAGTATAATAGTAATTTAATAGCGCTACACATGATCTGCGGTATTACGATGGGATACACGAACGATGACGCTCAAATTGAATTACTTTGAAAATGTATCGTCTTGATGATATCTTTAGATCCTGACGATGGAGGATCGATAGGCGAGAACGAATACCCTTTGGTGGTAGACTGCGGATCTTTATGCAAATTATCCCTTTTCCTGAGAATTCCAGACTGCGGATTTTATGCGTTTGTAATAGGAACAAGTAAAATGTATAATTGTAATGACGTTAGAAGAACTTGAGAATGTTATTACATTTGATGTACAAAATTTATTTAAAGAAGCTTTCTGTTTCGCACACAGATCCGCAATCTGGTAATAATACATAACAATTGTAAAGCCAGGGGTCTGATCAATTTGACCCCGTTCTACTGACAACACATATCCGACCGGAATTTTTTCTCTGTTCATCCCTCTGTTCTTTTCTAATCAATAGACTGTTGATTTCATACATTTATAACACAAATGAGTAGATGAAATGCAAAATAAAAAGAATACTAACAAGAAAAGAAATGACTGTCCAGGTTCTGCGTCTTGCAATATTTATTTTGCTTAAAGATCCTCTGCGAAGGAATTACGATTTCATATTTCGTTCTTGTTGATGGATCATTTCAATTCACGTTGATTTAACCCCGTACCGTGTAATAACGAGTCAGACTCGTGATAAACATTTCAAACAAAATCTACTAAATGTTATAACTTTCTTTCCGTAGTCAATATTTAACGATAAATATAACACACACTTTCTTTCTTCATTTGTGAAATTATTAAGGATGAACAAGCTCTAATCACTGTAACCCCGATGAAAACAACACAGGGTTAAAGAAACTAGAGCCATTTGGTTGGATATGTGTGTTCACGCGGTTTGTTGAATTTTAGAAAATTGCAGTTGATACGAACGCATAAAGATCCGTGGATCGGTGGTAAAGTTTGGCCGAAAAATGATTTTTCAAAAGGTGAGAATTGCCTGGATAAGAATCGCGCCGGTTCCATCCCTGTATAATCCGTCTTCAGGCACCGCACTGACACATCCACTCGGTCAATTTACAATATGTGCAGATTTTCACAGTTTTTTAATTTGGAGTCCTCCTTGCCAAACAACCAAGTAATCACACGTTTTGCTTTTACACTGGCACGTATGATGGTTTTGGACATATACCAGTGACCGCCGCCTGCGGCCCCGTTCGCGGCTCCGTTGTCCGCGTTCTTCAGCCGGATCTGGTGGAGTATCCCGACCAGAAGATGATCTACATTGTGGTTGATGGCAACCGAGATCTCGGCGTACTTCACCCGGTGGGTGCACGCCATGCACTTGCCGTCTAACACGATGGAAAATTCAATCAGCGACCGTTTCACCCTTTCAGTTCGAGTAACTATTCTAAAAGTGGAGCGAACGACATCAGATTTGTGGGATGAATGGTTCATTGTGCGTGCGTGCGTGCGGGCGACCGGATCATGTTGCGACGGTCCGGCGCCGGTATGTTTGGAAAACTCGAGTGACTGAGGAGGCGTGAATGAAAAGTGTTTAGGTCTAAGAGATAGGAGAGTTTGTGTATTTCTAAGAATGAAAGCGACGGATGCAAGAAACAGAGTGCAAGCGAGACGAATGCAAGGGGGTGAAAGACTATAAAGCGTGGATGTTCGGGAAGAGCGGAGAGAGTAGAATTGCGACTGCCTTGCGAGAAAGAGTGTTAATCGTGTCAGCGTTATTTCTTCTAAATATATTAATATTCAGTAAAGTGTTTCAAAGAGATTAATCTCCCCATTTCCCAAGATTCCTACACTATTGATTCTGAGGAACAGAAATTATTTATCACCCGGTCGGATGCTACTGAATTTCTCAACGGGTCTAATGTAGTTATGTACTTTTTGAAACGAAATCATGTGCTGAATAACTGAATACAAAGTGTAGAAATAAATGTAGAAGTCTGTGGTAATACATTAAGAGAAAAGTTTTCAATTTGCATGATCTAGATGAAAATATATTTAGGAGGATTTTGTAAGGACTCGACGGGACAGAATCTTCGAGGTTCTATCTAAGCAACGACGAAAAATTCCAACGTTCTGATGCACCGAAGAAGAATCGTCGAGGAACATCATTATCTGATCATTCGAGTAACTAGCTCATTTCTCTCCAAGGAAAATCCATTAGACGGGGCCAATGATTCACAGTTTCCAGACAATAGAGTTCACCGAGCCTTTTTGGTCAGTGGACGCTTAGAAGTTTAATCGCGAGATTAACCCCGTATGTATTATGAAAATGGCCCTCCTATGGGCACGCAATATGTCTATGTCGAACGCAACAATGTAGCCGGAGCCATCGAGAGCTTCTTCTATTCGTATCAAATTCTTTGGAGCGGAGCGACGTGAATGGTCGACTGAAGAATATTGACGATACATTACAACGGTGGACACAAAGGTGACGAATTCCGAACGCTGAATAAGCTGGAGGAATTTTCTGCATCCGTGGTATGTAGAAAAATCTATTTCATGTTGATCCCTTGCTGTGCGATTACTTTTAATAGCTGTCTAATTTAATAGAAGAAAATGAAAGTGTATATCTACCGTATACTTGTATTTTCTCTAGTAGTTAACAATTGGTAACAGAAATGTAGAATTCTGAGTAGAATTTAAATAGAGCATATTATAGTGCGCCAGCTAAATTTGTACAGTATATCGCATATAAAAATACATTTTACATGTTAAAAAGTTCTTCGTGCCAATAAGGATTCAATTTGTACATATAGTGTACGATCTAAACAAAAATCATTTTGAATTGTAAAATTTACAAACAGAGATCCCTCATGGTAAAACGCTCAAACTTGTCGACAAATATCATCGACAGATAATATAAATTTCTTCGGTTCTGCATTACCAACACTGTTACCCACTGTAGAAAATGTTTCGGTATGATAGAGAACTCTAGCACCGACAAGACACTGTTAATATAGAATTAAAATCACTATAAACATTGCATCTTATCGGCTTTTCTGTCTAGGTCTGGTACAATTCCTGTGTGGCGCCCAATGTTGCCGAAACTTCACGAATTTAGACATATTAGCAAGAACTGCAATAATCTGTATACTTAACCCACTATGTTACCATCGTTACCATGTGCGATAACGCGGTTACTCACGGTGCCATCTACGTTACATGTAAACATTTATATTGTATTTTAACACAATCATTTTATGTAAGAATGAACAATGAATAAATAAAGACAATGTAATGAAAAGAAATATCCGCGTTATATTTATTGCACCTTCAATTTTTCCCGAACTTCCGACCCGTCGTAGAGTTGTTCCTGAATTTCTAAATTTTCTAATTTTCGTGCCACCTCTTTTACTATCATATTCTCCTAATACAAAACTCAATTTTTCGAAAAATTCGCGAAAAATTTCAACCGCCTGGCATGCGTTAACTTGTACTACTGAAATTCGGATACCTCCTTCGATATCATTTCTCCTAATACAAAAGTTAAAATTTCCGAAATTTCTCGGATTTTCGACCGTCTGACTTGTCGTTGACTTGTACCACTTAATTTCCGAGAATTTTCGAGCGTCTGACTCGACGTTGACTTGTACTACTGAAATTCGGACACCTCCTTTGATATCATGTTCTCCTAATACAAAGTTGGATTTTCAGAATTTTCGAAAGTTTTCGCAATTTTTCGAACTTATACTAGGAGAACATGATACCAAAAGAGATGGCACAGAATTTTCGTGGCAGGGTGCGGAAAAAAGAACACATTAACTGTTGTAACTAATATTCTGTATTTTTCATCAAATAAATTACAATTTTAAAGGTGTACATATAAAATAGAACAAAATAGAACTAAAATATTTCGTGTATGTGGGCCGCGTTTGCATGCATGTCGAAGGTAGAGTACAGGCGATTGCAACGGCACGAAGACAGTGGAAAAATCCACTGAAAACTATTTCGGAATATTAGTATTAGCAACAACTGAATATTCCATATACTTCTTTTTTACTACGGGTGTATAATATGATTTGACAAGAACAAACCATACACGATGCTTCGATTTAAATATTGAATATGACATTTATAAAGCCTGCTTTTACGTATCAAAAAAAGTACCTATTCTATATGCACCGTGAACGCGCAATTTAGTAATGTTAATTCTTACGCCTTCCTGATGTAGATGAAATCGGTATAAAGATATAAAACGGTCATATATGTAAGCTAAGATTTAATCCGTCACTGTATATATTGTTCATGCAAATACTCATATGTTCAAATTATTGATAAAACGAACGTCGAAAAACGAAAAACGAACGAGACGATAAAAGGACGAGCAGTCTCGTCAGGTCGGACACCGGAGAAAGACGCGTTGTTAATAAATGATTTAATGTTTTACGTCTGTTTAAATTCCTTACAAATTCAGAAGTGGGATCGAGGCAACCGTTTTGCAATTTCTTGTCGGTCTTGTCGGTCGAAGTTTAAGTTACGTGACGGACGTTTGTGTGAAGTGTGCATTCCGATTAAAAAATGAATTGTTCCCTTACGGTGTCGGAACTGAAGGAGAAGCTGAAAACCAAGAATTTGCAATCGACCGGTACGAAAGCCGAGCTGTTAAAACGGTTACTGAATGCTAATGTCACAGCGGAAGAATTAGCCATGACAGAGGTCGACACAGAACCGCTGCCGGGGTCGACCAACGAGACTCAAAACCAACCCGATACGAGAGGGCTGGACGAGATAACCATCCGTGAATTAGACGTTTTAAGAAGAGAACGAGATGTTATCGCTCGGGAGAATGAGCTGCTTAGGAGAGAATTGGCGTTATTACGGGAGACGCCAAGCTCGGAAACAATCCCATCTGGATGGACGAGAGTGAAAAAGTGGCAAGAGTTAAAAGACATAGTGGGTGAATTTAGTGGAAGCAGTAACGACTTTGGTCGGTGGGAGAAACAGGTGAGAGGACTCCTGTCGACGTACGAGTTGGACAACCACCAAGCGAAAGCTTTAGTGTGTAGCAGATTGACAGGTCGTGCATTGAAGTGGTATCACTCAAGAATAGACTGCGTAGACTTAACTGCCCACGAGCTTTTGAGAGAGTTGAAGAGACTGTACGGGCAACGACCGGATCCATTATGTTTGAGACGTGAGCTTGAAGCGAGGAGAAGTGGGGCGTGGAAGAATCTTTCACCGATTATGTGCACGATAAGACAATCCTTGCAAATCGAGTACCTGTTTCGGAAACAGAATTATTCAGCTACGTCGTCGATGGTATACCGAATAGGGAGTTGCAAATACAGGAAAGGTACAGCGTTATGAGTCCGTGGACGAAATACTGACGGCTTTCACGAACGTAAAGTTGCCGGCGGGAAGACTACGACTTTCGGAGGGAGTTTCGCTGTCCGGAAAAGTCGTGTCATCAGATGGGTCTGGTAGACCACCCATACGAAGACCATCGCCGAAGGAGGGACTAGGATCAGCGAGCACCGGGCGGAGATGCTTCAATTGCAACAAGCCAGGTCACTTCTCAGCCGAATGTACGAGACCAGTGAGAGAGAGGGGATCCTGTTTCACGTGCGGAAAGATGGGTCATCGAGCGAATCAATGCAACGCACAGACAACGAGGAACGACGTCAACTACATCGCGCGCGGGCGAAAAGAAGGCGATGATTTTCGGCGAGCGGTAGAAATACAGATAAGTAGCGAGTGCGGTAGTTTCAGTTCAAAAGTAAACGCACTTATCGATTCGGGAAGTCCGATTTCTTTTGTTAAAGAGAATTGCGTTCCGAGAACATGTTTTACAGCCGATCGCGTTTCAGATAGGTTTCACGGGATTAACGGTAGCGACTTGAACGTGTTAGGAAAGACGCAAGCCACAATTATTTACGACACGGAAAAATATTGCGTTATGTTGAGAGTTGTACCAGACGAAACGATGAAAAACTCTTTAGTTTTAGGACGCGATTTCATGAAAATTGCCAACTTATCGTTGAGTAGAGAGGAAACAGTAGAACGCGATGATATAGCCGATATTATGAACATTGAGGTAGATCAGGGTAATACGTGCATCAGCGCCGATGACATGCGTTTTGACGAGAACCTTTCTAATGAAGTAAAGACACGAGCGCGGGAGTTATTTAGTAAAATGTACATTAACGCACAAAGACCTGTGGAGCCAAGTGTAGAAAACACAATGAAATTAACACTTACGAGCGACAAACCCTTTTCATTTTCACCTCGTAGATTATCGTATGACGAGAAAAACAAATTGCGTGGTATCCTCGATGGATTATTGGAAAAAGGGATAATTAGGGAGAGCACATCCGAGTACGCGTCTCCTATCGTTCTAACGAAGAAAAAGAACGGGGAAATTAGAATGTGTGTAGATTTCCGTACATTGAATAAAATCACGATCCGCGATAACTTTCCGCTGCCATTAATCGAAGACCAATTAGATTTGCTGGAAGGGAAAAAGTATTTTACCACCCTCGATTTAAAGGATAGATTTTTCCATGTCAAGATGCACGAAGACTCGATTAAATTTACATCTTTTGTAACACCTTCCGGGCAATACGAATACACGAGGATGCCATTCGGGTTAAAGGGCGCGCCTCTTAAATTCCAACGCTACGTCACTGAAATCTTTAAAGAACTAATCAACGACGGCGAAATATCTGTTTATTTGGATGATTTTCTCATCGCGACCGAGACTATAGAGCACCATTTAGAAGTCCTTGGAAAAGTATTTAAACTACTGACAGTGAATCTTTTGAATTTACGGTTAGATAAATGCAGATTTCTCCAAACAAAACTCGATTATTTGGGTTACACGGTAACAAGCGAAGGAATCAGGCCGACAGAACGAGGCCTCGAGGCGGTAAAAAAATTCCCATTTCCGCGAAACGTTCGAGAGGTGCAGGGATTTTTGGGCTTGAGTTCATACTTTCGGAAATTTATTGAGGGTTTCTCCATCCTCGCGAAGCCCCTATACGATCTTACGAGGAAGGATGCAAAGTTTCAGTTTGCCGAAAAAGAAAAACAAGCGTTCGAGACGCTTAAGAATCGATTGTTAAGCGCGCCGATATTAAGTATTTATTCTCCACAAGACGAGACCGAGTTGCACTGTGATGCGAGCGCGTCCGGGTTCGGTGCTATCCTGTTACAAAGGAAGGCCGATAAGAAGCTACACCCAGTGTTGTACTTTTCTAAACGCACGACTGAGATTGAATCACGCTATCACAGTTTTGAGTTAGAAACGCTAGCAATCGTTTCTGCTCTCCGACGTTTCCGAACATATTTACTAGGAAGAAAGTTTAAGATAGTTACGGATTGCCAAGCTCTTAGTCTGACGCTAAATAAAAAAGAGACGAATCCCCGAATTGCACGTTGGGTGCTTGAAATGCAAAATTACGATTACGAGCTAGAGCATAGGGCCGGTTCGCGTATGCTCCATGTAGACACGTTAAGTCGTCAGGTTTTTGTGATTGAAGACAATTCGTTCGATAGAAATTTAGCGCTATGCCAAAATGACGATAAAGTTATCGGGAAAATTCGTACGGAATTAGAAAATTCAGAAAATAAATTGTACGAAATGAGAGACGGTCTAGTATACCGGAAGCATCAGGATAGAATTTTGTTTTACGTGCCGAGCACTTTAGAATCAAGTATTATGTACAAGTACCACAATGAGATGGGACACGTCGGAATTGAAAAAACGGTGCGAAACATTACGGATAGTTATTGGTTTCCAGATATGAAATCCAAGATCGAGAAACACATTCGCGGCTGTTTGAAATGTATCGCATACACGCCGAACTGCGGAAAGTTAGAGGGAACCTTGCACTGTATACCGAAGGGTGATAAACCTTTCGATACCCTACACATCGACCATTTAGCTCCTGTTTCAAGAGCACATAAATCGGGTTACAAATATATATTTGTTGTAATCGACGCGTTCACCAAATATATAAAAATGTACGCCACTAAGACTAAGAACACCGCTGAAGTCATAAAGTGTCTAAAATCGTATTTCGAGCATTATAGTCGACCGCTGCGCATAGTTTCGGACCGAGGAAGTAGTTTTATGTCTCACGAATTCAATGAGTTCACACAAGAATATCATATACAGCATGTTAAGATAGCGACCGCTTCTCCTCAGGCGAACGGGCAGGTCGAGAGATATAACCGCACAATTTTACCGATGATCGCCAAATTGATGAGTGAGCGTGGTGTGGTATGGTACAATGTATTGCGAGAGGTTGAATTTGCGTGTAATAATACTGTTTGTAAGTCTACCGACAAAAGTCCAAGCATGTTACTGTTTGGTATGCGACAACGTGGTGAGGTCATAGATGGGTTGCGTGATATGTTGGAGATTAGTGGAAAGATAAGTATTTCCCGTGATTTGAATAGCGTCCGAAAAGAAGCTAGTAACCGAATTCGAAAAAATCAGGAGTCGCAAAAACGCATTTTCGATAAAAGACATAAGGCTCCGAATAAATATAGGGTTAAAGATAAGGTGCTTATCAGAAATTACGATTGCACCCCAGGAGTGTCAACAAAAATAATTCCGCGGTTCAAAGGACCGTACGAGATCGATCGTGCATTAGTGCATGGTGAATGTCAACATTTACCGGTGTAAGTCAGAAATAAGGGTATTTAGCAAATATTTCGGACATACACCAAGCGACTATGTGAATGTTGACATTCACCGGTGAAAGTCGACATTCTCCAGATTTCGGTGTTTCACTGTAACATATACATCATTTGGATATTACAGACATAGAGATCGCAGAAAATACACGGAGAATAGTGTATATGTTACAGTGAAACACCGACAGTGAAACCATGCACTAATGGTGAATGTTGAACATGTTGGAGATTTATATTTTCTTCTCCGTAATTCAGTCGCTATAAAACGTCACGCCAAGTCGTGATTAATTTCGGGTTATGTGCGTTACGTTACATTTCCTCATAAAAAAGGTTTAGGGTCAGGGTTAGGGTTAGGGTTAGGATTAGGGAATCACTTGGGGGTAGAAGGGGGTGAATCGACTTTCGTTTTTTTGACTCTTCTGTTTTGGACCTCCACCAGAGCATATCTGTGATTGTCGACATACACCGGACAGGGTTCCGAATATACAACAATGTAATAAAATATTCGATCTTTCACCGACGTATTTGGTATCTGTTGACATGCACCGGTGAAAGTCGACAGATACCAAATATGTATATTCGGACCCTGTCCGGTGTATGTCGACAATCACAGATATGCTCTGGTGCAGGTCCAAAACAGAAGAGTCAAAAAAACGAAAGTCGATTCACCCCCTTCTGCCCCCAAGTGATTCCCTAATCCTAACCCTAACCCTAACCCTAACCCTAACCCTAACCCTAAACCTTTTTTATGAGGAAATGTAACGTCGTAACGCACATAACCCGAAATTAATCACGACTTGGCGTGACGTTTTATAGCGACTGAATTACGGAGAAGAAAATATAAATCTCCAACATGTTCAACATTCACCATTAGTGCATGGTGAATGTCAACATTTACCGGTGTAAGTCAGAAATAAGGGTATTTAGCAAATATTTCGGACATACACCAAGCGACTATGTGAATGTTGACATTCCCCGGTGAAAGTCGACATTCTCCAGATTTCGGTGTTTCACTGTAACATATACATCATTTGGATATTACAGACATAGAGATCGCAGAAAATACACGGAGAATAGTGTATATGTTACAGTGAAACACCGACAGTGAAACCATGCACTAATGGTGAATGTTGAACATGTTGGAGATTTATATTTTCTTCTCTTCTATTTTCCACCGATCCGTGTCAAAAACTTTTGGCCAAACTTTAATTGTTTATCAATCAACGATGCTCATACTCTTGCTCACTCTGTACAAAGCTTTTCAATTGCAACGAGACGTTCACGCAAGCTCTCACAGACCAACCGTCAAACCAAAATTTGCTTCCTAACAATCACGTTAATTTAAAAAAGTATCAAAAGTATAATAGTAATTTAATAGCGCTACACATGATCTGCGGTATTACGATGGGATACACGAACCATGACGCTCAAATTGAATTACTTTGAAAATGTATCGTCTTGATGATATCTTTAGATCCTGACGATGGAGGATCGATAGGCGAGAACGAATACCTTTTGGTGGTAGACTGCGGATCTTTATGCGTTTGTAATAGGAACAAGTAAAATGTATAATTGTAATGACGTTAGAAGAACTTGAGAATGTTATTACATTTGATGTACAAAATTTATTTAAAGAAGAAATATTATCTTCACTCGACCCGCGTTTCTTACGATTAATTTGGAAGCTTTCTGTTTCGCACACAGATCCGCAATCTGGTAATAATACATAACAATTGTAAAGCCAGGGGTCTGATCAATTTGACCCCGTTCTTACATACGTTCTAACAACTATTCTCGTTTTTACAATATATCTATATATAATTTACATACAATACATTTCCATACAATTCATTTACATACAATACACTGTCAATGCGGTCCCGAAAGGCCTTCTGGGTAATGGTCATTACGCTCGAGATAATGACCCAACCGGGGCGAACAGAAATATAGTTTCGAACACTGAAGCCCCGTCGACTCAAACCCTACACCCTGGTTTCGAATCTAGGGGCCAAACGTCCCCGGTCCCGTCCCGGTCTTCAGGCACCGCACTGACACATCCACTCGGTCAATTTACAGTATGTGCAGATTTTCACAGTTTTTTAATTTCGAGTCCTCCTTGCCAAACAACCAAGTAATTACACGTTTGGCTTTCATACTGGCACGTACGATGGTTTTGGACGTGTACCAGTGTCCGCCGCCTGCGGCCCCGTTCGCGGCTCCGTTGTCCGCGTTCTTCAGCCGAATCTGGTGGAGTATCCCGACCAGAAGGTGATCTACGTTGTGGTTGATGGCAACCGAGATCTCGGCGTACTTCACCCGGTGGGTGCACGCCATGCACTTGCCGTCTAACACGATGGAAAATTCAATCAGCGACCGTTTCACCCTTTCAGTTCGAGTAACTATTCTAAAAGTGGAGCGAACGACATCAGATTTGTGGGATGAATGGTTCATTGTGCGTGCGTGCGTGCGGGCGACCGGATCATGTTGCGACGGTCCGGCGCCGGTATGTTTGGAAAACTCGAGTGACTGAGGAGGCGTGAATGAAAAGTGTTTAGGTCTAAGAGATAGGAGAGTTTGTGTATTTCTAAGAATGAAAGCGACGGATGCAAGAAACAGAGTGCAAGCGAGACGAATGCAAGGGGGTGAAAGACTATAAAGCGTGGATGTTCGGGAAGAGCGGAGAGAGTAGAGTTGCGACTGCCTTGCGAGAAAGAGTGTTAATCGTGTCAGCGTTATTTCTTCTAAATATATTAATATTCAGTAAAGTGTTTCAAAGAGATTAATCTCCCCATTTCCCAAGATTCCTACACTATTGATTCTGAGGAACAGAAATTATTTATCACCCGGTCGGATGCTACTGAATTTCTCAACGGGTCTAATGTAGTTATGTACTTTTTGAAACGAAATCATGTGCTGAATAACTGAATACAAAGTGTAGAAATAAATGTAGAAGTCTGTGGTAATACATTAAGAGAAAAGTTTTCAATTTGCATGATCTAGATGAAAATATATTTAGGAGGATTTTGTAAGGACTCGACGGGACAGAATCTTCGAGGTTCTATCTAAGCAACGACGAAAAATTCCAACGTTCTGATGCACCGAAGAAGAATCGTCGAGGAACATCATTATCTGATCATTCGAGTAACTAGCTCATTTCTCTCCAAGGAAAATCCATTAGACGGGGCCAATGATTCACAGTTTCCAGACAATAGAGTTCACCGAGCCTTTTTGGTCGGTGGACGCTTAGAAGTTTAATCGCGAGATTAACCCCGTATGTATTATGAAAATGGCCCTCCTATGGGCACGCAATATGTCTATGTCGAACGCAACAATGTAGCCGGAGCCATCGAGAGCTTCTTCTATTCGTATCAAATTCTTTGGAGCGGAGCGACGTGAATGGTCGACTGAAGAATATTGACGATACATTACAACCGTGGACACAAAGGTGACGAATTCCGAACGTTAATTCTTACGCCTTCCTGATGTAGATTGAAATCTGTATAAAGATATAAAACGGTCATATAAATACAATTTCCGATCCATCGATTAAATTGAAAGGTAATATGCTCACAAAGTATAAATCAATACGATTACGAAAAATATTACTAAATCTATACAGGTTCATACTTGACCAAATAAAGAATCATACAAAAGAAACTCCAAAAACAAATGTACAGAATATTAAATAAACATTACCATAAAACTGCTGTATGATCATATTAAGCTGTTTTCCGATTGGGAAGGACAGTCAACTTTTTGCGTTTGAGTCGCGCAGCATTCTTCCGTTCGTATTATCGGCTCGCCGTCTAACTTTTCCAACGTCGGTAAGCGTCGAGCGACCTCTGACCTCCACTGCTCCAACTAAAAAGAACGAATATTAAAAGTTAATCAAATTATACAATTTTCAAATGAAAAAGGTAGCTGTAAAGTACCTCGACGCTTTCGTACAGCGGATTACCAACGAATACGAGGTCCTGGAGGTTCGCGAGTTCCTGAAGCCTGTTGAACTCGTTCCAGTCTCTCACCAAGTTGTTCGACATGTAAAGGACACGAAGATTTCTCATCGCGTTGATTCCCTTTATTTTCTCGATCAGGTTGTAAGAAATCCAAAGCTCCTCCAACGTGTCCCCTAAAGGCTCCAAGCCGGAGAATCCTTTAATTATGTTACGACCCAGCGATAGGACCCTCAGGTTCTTCAATGTTCCGATCCCTGTGTCAAATGAGAGAAGTTTAATTAGACGGGATGTTTTAAAGGAATCTATACAAGCTGTTTTCTTGGAACCTAATGAAGATTAACACCACTTCCTATTTCAAAAAATATTTAAGGCCTTGCTATGCCCTTAGCACTAAAATAATGAATACCGTTCTAAAAGATTGGCCCCTTTGGATCGTTTAAGTTAAAAAGGAAGTTTTGATGATTTCATTAGATTCTGAGGAAGCGATTAACGTTGAATTGTATCCAGATAAAACGGAACGCTCAAGTTAAATGAAAATAAAGGCGACCTGAATTCAAGAGGATGATCGCAATACGAAACGGCGCAAGATCTGCGTTCAATCGAATTTCCAGGCGATCGAGTTACATTAATTGAGCCACAGTTACGTGTCAAGGGAGTAAAGTCGCGTTCATCAGAGTCTGGCACTATTTCGCGCAGCCCGGAAGACGTTGGGGGCGCTGCGAGCTCCTCAGACTCCCTACTCCACTACTCAGTCCCCACTTTGTAGACTGCGAGATTAATATACGCGGTAGAACAAAAGTACAGATTAATAGGCAGAAGAAGTGGGTAGGAAATGAGTGGCGAAAATGGGCTTCATTTACGAATTTTTATCTTAGGAACTGTTTGTCCGATTGCGCTAAATTTTTTTTTGTTTTATTTAGAAAGGATTGGACTATAGTAATATAATTTTTTCAACCTCGATAATTAACTGTATAATGTCGGAAAATGTAAATGAATTCTTTCTTTACGTTTTTAGTTGAAAAATGTAAATGAAGCGACCATGGTGTGTGGGAACGAGGGAATTTTCGGACGCGGAAATTCCATCCTTCCCAAGTGCATGCCATAGGAGGTCGGGTTGAGGGCCAGGTCATTTAAGTGACGATTGCCAGAACCTTTCGCTATTTAAATTCGAAATACTTTGACACACCGCGTATTTGGTTGCGAATGCCGCTGCCGGACATGGCGTCACATCAGTCCGCTCCGCGCATGCGTAGTGCATTGGGAAGGGAGCCAATAAGAGCGAAGATGCGCAGAACGAACGTAAATTGGTTTCTGAACGATGCCAGACTCTGATGAAAGCGACGTTAGGATGGCCAGCATCTGCGGTCCATTTATCGTGCTTCGTAATGGAATTGCGCATGCATTATTATCTGTCCTGTCGAACGCCCGTCTTATTCATTATCCTCGTTCCCTTTCCCCCGTTCCGACCAAACTGAGAATCGCTTTCTCGTTGCGGATGTAAAATGTTTAACAGTGAATCTCGGGAGTAATATTTATTGCGAAAAAACGAATTAAAATTCAACCCTCCGTAAAATATCCTTGAAGCCCCACATTCATTATTTCTATTCTTTAATTCCCGTTTCATTCTCTCATTTTACTGAGGTAGGGACATTTTTGTTAAAGAATTCTACTACCGCCGTGTAAACGAAAAATTTCATCACCTGCAATTCTTTCAACTCAAACTATGTTACTTATCTTGCATTATAATTGTTTAGATAACACTGTGGGATTCTTGTTCTAATTTACCCAAACCTGCTTCGAACAAATTTTGATCACTGTACTTGTTACTGTACTTCGCGAGCAAAAGGCGGTGATTTTAGCGCCAAAAATATACTTGAAGCAGAATTTAAGATTGAATGAAGCAGAAAATTGCTACCTGAGTAAACAAATCGAATAGTCTAGTCGAAATTGTTTAGGATTTATCGATACGAGTAGAGGAAAGATAAAAAGAGCCTGCAAAAAGGATACTAAAATTTTTCTAAAGATAGTGGGAGAATATTCACCTGCAATCTTCTCGATCATGTTCGTCGATAACGAAAGTTTCTCGCAGTTGGTCAAACTCGCCAAAGCATTGTCCATCTTTTCTATGGGAGGCCATTGAAAGCTCAGACTGACTTCTGTCGCCGTGGAGGCCTCTTGTTCGTTGTCTTCTTCCCATCGTCGAATGGATTCTTTGCAAGTGGACGGTTTTACGGTGGCCATGCTGCTCCTCGATCATCATCGATCATTTCAAAACTGTACGAAACTAGAAAAATCATCGAAAATATCGAAACATCACAATTTTGTAAAGCTTCAACGAAAGAGATGAACTTTAATGATCTTTTGAGGTACTTGCAAATAATTTAATGATCGCGTGTAACAAAATCGATGATGTATTATTGAACAATTGGTTGCAAACAAATAACTGACCGTAACGGATAGCGGTTGATGAACGACTGGGGAGAAAACATACACGCACGAAAAAACAAAAGAACGAGAAACAGCAGCTTTCGCATCAAGGCGGACACACACCGCGCGGATTCCACGGGCACGCACAACGCACCCGCAACTCGCTTACATGCAAACACGCCGAGCTGCTTCGAGCACAATTTCGCTTCGAAATCTTTTCAACATGTATAAATTCGAAATTATTCACCCTTCTCGATCCGGAACGTTGAAACGCGACGAACCGGTCATCTGTCACTTGCCAACATTTCGTTGCGACTGCTTGTCGAATAAAATACGTTTCGCGTGTATCACCAATGTCGTTTATTATCGTTTATAGTCGGTTCGAGGTTCAAAGAAATCGACATTCGTTTTGCTTCGTGGCAAGCGGCCACGACTGGAGCCTGGCAATATCTGGCACCAATCAAAATAATCGATGCCCAGGACGCATGCGTCTGGCGTCGCTTACTTATCAACGAAGCGTCGCGATAAGATTTACGAGGGACGTTATAACATTGAAGAAATACAGGTCTTTGAAACTCGAACCCGTGTACATTCGTCACCTGTAAACGAAAAATATAATTGTTAACCAAAATCTAATTACGCTTCACTTTTGTTACGTCACTCGATTGAATTTACCTTTGATTGATTTCAAGATTAATATGGTATTTAATAATAATTAGTGGATTACAATGGCTGCCGGTGAAATAGTCCGCTTTGTAATGCGTATTAAATTAATTTCAACTTGATAATCAATCCGTGTGAATAATGCGCTGTATTTCATTCACGCCATTTTATAAACATCAATCATAATCCTTTCACGATTCAATTCATTAGTAGAATTAAAAATTATTTCCCTGAAGGTTGTTGAAACATCAGTGGTTATAATTTTCAGGGAGTTTCATAAATACTTAAACTGTCGATTAAAATTTCTCGTGTGAAAACAATCTTTGGGGAAGATATTTTTGTTTAAAAAATTGATCTGATTATTTACTGCGGAAGTAACTGACATTCGAAGGCATTTCAGATTTTGAGAAGCATAAAATAAAATTGAGAAAAAGCCTCGTCATCCATAATAATTTTAAGGGTCAAGGGTAAAAGGAATTTATACATACTGTAACAGACCTGGCTGCGCCAGGCCTGTTCCGAGCCGAACGCGGCCGACGGATACCGAGATCCGCCGGCACCCGCGAGCGCCCCTGCCATGATGGAACCCGCCATGATGAAATACCGTCGCGCCGGATACAGGACGACGCCGGAAAAGTCGGCCGCAAACCGTACCGCACCGCACCCCCTCGCCTAGAAGACGAGAGAGACCAGCCGGAAAACGGCCTCTTTGGCTTTCCGCCACGCTCGCGAAAAGACGTACGTTCCGATCCGATTTCTAGCCGCCGATACCGACCGCCCGATCACGACCGGAATCGCCCTTTTACGACGCCGAGAAGCCGCCCGCTGAATACGACTCACGAGAGTGTATTTATACCCGCGAAATAGTAATCGCGAGTGTGCCGAATTTTTCCGCGACCCGCGAACCCCGAATACGCCGCTGCGTACTGGACCACCTGGAGGGCCGACCCGAACGCCGAGCGATCGAGACCCGAATCGCGACCTCCGACCACCGAAACGCGAAGCCGGGACAGTGACGAACATTTTGAATACTCGTGTCGTTAATCACCCTTGCTCGACCGTCCGCGTCCCGCCGCAACCCTCGCGTTATCCCGTCGCGAACCCTGGCACGGCGAGCCAAATCCATCCGCGAGGAACCCGTTGTTTCGAGGTCCGCCGGGAAACGGACCCGTTACATGGCGCCCGAACAGGGACAGTGTAACTACGTGGGACAGGCTGGATTACGCCCACGTGGGAGTTTTCGAGGTTAATTGTGCCGCGGAGTGAAGTGAAACTAGACGCGCGTGCGCCGCCTAGTGCTATCCCGCCGCGACAGTGCCGGTACACGCGCGCCGCCTGCCGCCACCACGACGAAGCAGGATCGCGGACCGAACGTCGGACAAGCGCGAACGTTCTAATTACCGCATCGAGGAAGTCGGGGCGGATGCACCGAGGGACACCCGCGAGCAGCAGTACCAGCCGGATCACCGACAGATCACCATCACCCGGGACACCAGAACAGCGGGGCCAACGTTGAGCCGAGTGCATTGAACGTCTGACGGGCGACCTATACAGGATGACGGAACCCGGGGTGCAGACGCGGAAAATGCTATCCGCCGCCGCGACGGTTCGAGAAGCCGGACCCGCTCCGCAACATTGACCGGATCCGGAAAAGCGATTTCACCACCGACGGGAAAGACCCGCACGCGTTCCTGGAACGCGTGGAGGAGATCCAGACAACGTATGCGATTCCAGACGAGGACGTACTCCGGGCCGCGCCTGAAATGTAACGCGGACGAGCGCAGGCTTGGTACCGGAGCGAACGGGAGGAAATTGCTACCTGGGACGAGTTCAGGCGGGCATTCCTCCGAGCCCACACGTCACCACAGACCCGCTATCAACACGAACGTGCCGCCCGGGAACGAAGACAGCGGGACGAGGAGCCGTTCACGGATTTCGTGACGGATATCACCACGCTGATGCGACGAGCCCAGCTACCACCGTCCGAGAGACTCGAGCTGCTGCACGAGAATATGCGGACGAAGTTCCGATATCTCCTACCCCGGGGATCCGTACCGGACGTGAGGACGCTCCGCGAGTGAGTCCAGGAGCTTGAGCGCATCGAAGAGCAGGAGAGACGGCCGCGCCGAACCCCGACCTACGCCGCCACGACCGAACCGACCTCGACGACCACGAGCCGCGCCCCGCCGTCGGGACAGGCTCACCACGCCGCCCAGCTCCCCGGGCTGGTGGACCCCGACGCCGTCACCGCCGCCGCGGGCCAACCAGGGAACCCGCCGTCGCAGGACGAGGAGGAGGCGCCGAGCGGGTCGCGCCGAACGCCAGCACGCAACCCTGAGTCACTGGTCGGACCCCCTCCCACCGGATGCCCTGGGGAGGCCAGTAGGACCGGACCCCGTCGGGGCGCAGCCCGCCCTCACCGCAGCGGTCTGGACCATAACCGAGCCGCCCCCGCCGGAGCGGACACTGCGCCCGGTGCCAGCGCCGAGGCGCCTACCGACGGCCGCCGCCACGCAGACGATCGGGGTCCAAACTGAGGACGCCCCGCCGACCTCGACACTCACCGCAGCCGCGCCAGCCCGGACCCGACCGACCCAGAGGCCGACCCGGGGGTCCGCGACACGGCACCGCCCGGCGAGACCGACGAGGGCAGAGGACGGGGGACCCCCCCAACGGGGGCTACGCTATCCGCGACGCAGACTGTCGCAACCTGCGGTGGGATCCGATCCCCTTTCACGGACCGCCCCCGACCTACCCCAGCGTCTGGTTTACGCTGTCGACGGGCCGACAGGCTGAGGTGCCGCTGCGCCTGGTCGCCCAACGCAGAGCGTACGTGACGATCCCGCCCGGCTTCGAACGCTGGAGGCTGCTGTTCGGGAGCGACGGCCGCCTGCTGCGTTGTTTCCGCCGCCCGCCGTCCATCCGGATCCCGGATGAGCCGGCCCTACCACGCCCACGTCGCCAACCCGGACGCTGCCACGACAGTGAATAGACACAACAGTGGAACAGTGGACAAGGTGCGCGAGGACGTGGCCCCACGGGGCACCCGCGACTTCACCCCGGCGGGGGTGAACGAACGCTAAACGTAGGTTAGGCTAGGTTAAGTAATGTTAAGTGTACAGTGTCGCGTAGTTTAAGTTAGGCTAAGGGTACAGCGTTCTAGTAGGATTAAGATAGGTTAAGTGTACAGTGCTCACATAGGATTAAGATAGGTTAAGTGTACAGCCCCGCGTTAGAATAAGTTAGGTTAAGTGTAGCAAGTAAGGTCCCGTCCTGCCGAAGTAAAAGGACCGTCTCGCGCTCGCCGCCGTGACGTAAGGGGGGGGGGGGGGTAACAGACCTGGCTGCGCCAGGCCTGTTCCGAGCCGAACGCGGCCGACGGATACCGAGATCCGCCGGCACCCGCGAGCGCCCCTGCCATGATGGAACCCGCCATGATGAAATACCGTCGCGCCGGATACAGGACGACGCCGGAAAAGTCGGCCGCAAACCGTACCGCACCGCACCCCCTCGCCTAGAAGACGAGAAAGACGAGCCGGAAAACGGCCTCTTTGGCTTTCCGCCACGCTCGCGAAAAGACGTACGTTCCGATCCGATTTCTAGCCGCCGATACCGACCGCCCGATCACGACCGGAATCGTCCTTTTGCGACGCCGAGAAGTCGCCCGCTGAATACGACTCACGAGAGTGTATTTATACCCGCGAAATTGTAATCGCGAGTGTGCCGAATTTTCCCGCGACCCGCGAACCCCGAATACGCCGCTGCGTACTGGACCACCTGGAGGGCCGACCCGAACGCCGAGCGATCGAGACCCGAATCGCGACCGCCGACCACCGAAATGCGAAGCCGGGACAGTGACGAACATTTTGAATACTCGTGTCGTTAATCACCCGTGCTCGACCGTCCGCGTCCCGCCGCAACCCTCGCGTTATCCCGTCGCGAACCCTGGCTCGGCGAGCCAAATCCGTCCGCGAGGAACCCGTTGTTTCGAGGTCCGCCGGGAAACGGAGCCGTTACAATACTTTACATATACCCAAGAGTACCATAATTTTCTGAATTTCCAAGGTGGGGATCCAAGTTCAGGAAATTGTACGAACTTCTCAATTTCTAAATTCTAATTTCGTCAGATGTATCGTGTATCTTTCTACTGAACATTCGCTTAAAAAATACGATTCACCCCCTTCTACCCCCAAGTGATTCCCTAATCCTAACCCTAACCCTAACCCTAAACCTTTTTTTATGAGGAAATGTAATGTAACGCACATAACCCGAAATTAATCACGACTTGGCGTGACGTTTTATAGCGACTGAATTACGGAGAAGAAAATATAAATCTCCAACATGTTCAACATTCACCATTAGTGCATGGTGAATGTCAACATTTACCGGTGTAAGTCAGAAATAAGGGTATTTAGCAAATATTTCGGACATACACCAAGCGACTATGTGAATGTTGACATTCACCGGTGAAAGTCGACATTCTCCAGATTTCGGTGTTTCACTGTAACATATACATCATTTGGATATTACAGACATAGAGATCGCAGAAAATACACGGAGAATAGTGTATATGTCACAGTGAAACACCGACAGTGAAACCATGCACTAATGGTGAATGTTGAACATGTTGGAGATTTATATTTTCTTCTCCGTAATTCAGTCGCTATAAAACGTCACGCCAAGTCGTGATTAATTTCGGGTTATGTGCGTTACGTTACATTTCCTCATAAAAAAGGTTTAGGGTCAGGGTTAGGGTTAGGGTTAGGATTAGGGAATCACTTGGGGGTAGAAGGGGGTGAATCGACTTTCGTTTTTTTGACTCTTCTGTTTTGGACCTCCACCAGAGCATATCTGTGATTGTCGACATACACCGGACAGGGTTCCGAATATACAACAATGTAATAAAATATTCGATCTTTCACCGACGTATTTGGTATCTGTTGACATGCACCGGTAAAAGTCGACAGATACCAAATATGTATATTCGGACCCTGTCCGGTGTATGTCGACAATCACAGATATTGTCTGGTGGAGGTCCAAAACAGAAGAGTCAAAAAAACGAAAGTCGATTCACCCCCTTCTTCCCCCAAGTGATTCCCTAATCCTAACCCTAACCCTAACCCTAACCCTAACCCTAAACCTTTTTTATGAGGAAATGTAACGTCGTAACGCACATAACCCGAAATTAATCACGACTTGGCGTGACGTTTTATAGCGACTGAATTACGGAGAAGAAAATATAAATCTCCAACATGTTCAACATTCACCATTAGTGCATGGTGAATGTCAACATTTACCGGTGTAAGTCAGAAATAAGGGTATTTAGCAAATATTTCGGACATACACCAAGCGACTATGTGAATGTTGACATTCACCGGTGAAAGTCGACATTCTCCAGATTTCGGTGTTTCACTGTAACATATACATCATTTGGATATTACAGACATAGAGATCGCAGAAAATACACGGAGAATAGTGTATATGTTACAGTGAAACACCGACAGTGAAACCATGCACTAATGGTGAATGTTGAACATGTTGGAGATTTATATTTTCTTCTCTTCTATTTTCCACCGATCCGTGTCAAAAACTTTTGGCCAAACTTTAATTGTTTATCAATCAACGATGCTCATACTCTTGCTCACTCTGTACAAAGCTTTTCAATTGCAACGAGACGTTCACGCAAGCTCTCACAGACCAACCGTCAAACCAAAATTTGCTTCCTAACAATCACGTTAATTTAAAAAAGTATCAAAAGTATAATAGTAATTTAATAGCGCTACACATGATCTGCGGTATTACGATGGGATACACGAACGATGACGCTCAAATTGAATTACTTTGAAAATGTATCGTCTTGATGATATCTTTAGATCCTGACGATGGAGGATCGATAGGCGAGAACGAATACCCTTTGGTGGTAGACTGCGGATCTTTATGCAAATTATCCCTTTTCCTGAGAATTCCAGACTGCGGATTTTATGCGTTTGTAATAGGAACAAGTAAAATGTATAATTGTAATGACGTTAGAAGAACTTGAGAATGTTATTACATTTGATGTACAAAATTTATTTAAAGAAGCTTTCTGTTTCGCACACAGATCCGCAATCTGGTAATAATACATAACAATTGTAAAGCCAGGGGTCTGATCAATTTGACCCCGTTCTACTGACAACACATATCCGACCGGAATTTTTTCTCTGTTCATCCCTCTGTTCTTTTCTAATCAATAGACTGTTGATTTCATACATTTATAACACAAATGAGTAGATGAAATGCAAAATAAAAAGAATACTAACAAGAAAAGAAATGACTGTCCAGGTTCTGCGTCTTGCAATATTTATTTTGCTTAAAGATCCTCTGCGAAGGAATTACGATTTCATATTTCGTTCTTGTTGATGGATCATTTCAATTCACGTTGATTTAACCCCGTACCGTGTAATAACGAGTCAGACTCGTGATAAACATTTCAAACAAAATCTACTAAATGTTATAACTTTCTTTCCGTAGTCAATATTTAACGATAAATATAACACACACTTTCTTTCTTCATTTGTGAAATTATTAAGGATGAACAAGCTCTAATCACTGTAACCCCGATGAAAACAACACAGGGTTAAAGAAACTAGAGCCATTTGGTTGGATATGTGTGTTCACGCGGTTTGTTGAATTTTAGAAAATTGCAGTTGATACGAACGCATAAAGATCCGTGGATCGGTGGTAAAGTTTGGCCGAAAAATGATTTTTCAAAAGGTGAGAATTGCCTGGATAAGAATCGCGCCGGTTCCATCCCTGTATAATCCGTCTTCAGGCACCGCACTGACACATCCACTCGGTCAATTTACAATATGTGCAGATTTTCACAGTTTTTTAATTTGGAGTCCTCCTTGCCAAACAACCAAGTAATCACACGTTTTGCTTTTACACTGGCACGTATGATGGTTTTGGACATATACCAGTGACCGCCGCCTGCGGCCCCGTTCGCGGCTCCGTTGTCCGCGTTCTTCAGCCGGATCTGGTGGAGTATCCCGACCAGAAGATGATCTACATTGTGGTTGATGGCAACCGAGATCTCGGCGTACTTCACCCGGTGGGTGCACGCCATGCACTTGCCGTCTAACACGATGGAAAATTCAATCAGCGACCGTTTCACCCTTTCAGTTCGAGTAACTATTCTAAAAGTGGAGCGAACGACATCAGATTTGTGGGATGAATGGTTCATTGTGCGTGCGTGCGTGCGGGCGACCGGATCATGTTGCGACGGTCCGGCGCCGGTATGTTTGGAAAACTCGAGTGACTGAGGAGGCGTGAATGAAAAGTGTTTAGGTCTAAGAGATAGGAGAGTTTGTGTATTTCTAAGAATGAAAGCGACGGATGCAAGAAACAGAGTGCAAGCGAGACGAATGCAAGGGGGTGAAAGACTATAAAGCGTGGATGTTCGGGAAGAGCGGAGAGAGTAGAATTGCGACTGCCTTGCGAGAAAGAGTGTTAATCGTGTCAGCGTTATTTCTTCTAAATATATTAATATTCAGTAAAGTGTTTCAAAGAGATTAATCTCCCCATTTCCCAAGATTCCTACACTATTGATTCTGAGGAACAGAAATTATTTATCACCCGGTCGGATGCTACTGAATTTCTCAACGGGTCTAATGTAGTTATGTACTTTTTGAAACGAAATCATGTGCTGAATAACTGAATACAAAGTGTAGAAATAAATGTAGAAGTCTGTGGTAATACATTAAGAGAAAAGTTTTCAATTTGCATGATCTAGATGAAAATATATTTAGGAGGATTTTGTAAGGACTCGACGGGACAGAATCTTCGAGGTTCTATCTAAGCAACGACGAAAAATTCCAACGTTCTGATGCACCGAAGAAGAATCGTCGAGGAACATCATTATCTGATCATTCGAGTAACTAGCTCATTTCTCTCCAAGGAAAATCCATTAGACGGGGCCAATGATTCACAGTTTCCAGACAATAGAGTTCACCGAGCCTTTTTGGTCAGTGGACGCTTAGAAGTTTAATCGCGAGATTAACCCCGTATGTATTATGAAAATGGCCCTCCTATGGGCACGCAATATGTCTATGTCGAACGCAACAATGTAGCCGGAGCCATCGAGAGCTTCTTCTATTCGTATCAAATTCTTTGGAGCGGAGCGACGTGAATGGTCGACTGAAGAATATTGACGATACATTACAACGGTGGACACAAAGGTGACGAATTCCGAACGCTGAATAAGCTGGAGGAATTTTCTGCATCCGTGGTATGTAGAAAAATCTATTTCATGTTGATCCCTTGCTGTGCGATTACTTTTAATAGCTGTCTAATTTAATAGAAGAAAATGAAAGTGTATATCTACCGTATACTTGTATTTTCTCTAGTAGTTAACAATTGGTAACAGAAATGTAGAATTCTGAGTAGAATTTAAATAGAGCATATTATAGTGCGCCAGCTAAATTTGTACAGTATATCGCATATAAAAATACATTTTACATGTTAAAAAGTTCTTCGTGCCAATAAGGATTCAATTTGTACATATAGTGTACGATCTAAACAAAAATCATTTTGAATTGTAAAATTTACAAACAGAGATCCCTCATGGTAAAACGCTCAAACTTGTCGACAAATATCATCGACAGATAATATAAATTTCTTCGGTTCTGCATTACCAACACTGTTACCCACTGTAGAAAATGTTTCGGTATGATAGAGAACTCTAGCACCGACAAGACACTGTTAATATAGAATTAAAATCACTATAAACATTGCATCTTATCGGCTTTTCTGTCTAGGTCTGGTACAATTCCTGTGTGGCGCCCAATGTTGCCGAAACTTCACGAATTTAGACATATTAGCAAGAACTGCAATAATCTGTATACTTAACCCACTATGTTACCATCGTTACCATGTGCGATAACGCGGTTACTCACGGTGCCATCTACGTTACATGTAAACATTTATATTGTATTTTAACACAATCATTTTATGTAAGAATGAACAATGAATAAATAAAGACAATGTAATGAAAAGAAATATCCGCGTTATATTTATTGCACCTTCAATTTTTCCCGAACTTCCGACCCGTCGTAGAGTTGTTCCTGAATTTCTAAATTTTCTAATTTTCGTGCCACCTCTTTTACTATCATATTCTCCTAATACAAAACTCAATTTTTCGAAAAATTCGCGAAAAATTTCAACCGCCTGGCATGCGTTAACTTGTACTACTGAAATTCGGATACCTCCTTCGATATCATTTCTCCTAATACAAAAGTTAAAATTTCCGAAATTTCTCGGATTTTCGACCGTCTGACTTGTCGTTGACTTGTACCACTTAATTTCCGAGAATTTTCGAGCGTCTGACTCGACGTTGACTTGTACTACTGAAATTCGGACACCTCCTTTGATATCATGTTCTCCTAATACAAAGTTGGATTTTCAGAATTTTCGAAAGTTTTCGCAATTTTTCGAACTTATACTAGGAGAACATGATACCAAAAGAGATGGCACAGAATTTTCGTGGCAGGGTGCGGAAAAAAGAACACATTAACTGTTGTAACTAATATTCTGTATTTTTCATCAAATAAATTACAATTTTAAAGGTGTACATATAAAATAGAACAAAATAGAACTAAAATATTTCGTGTATGTGGGCCGCGTTTGCATGCATGTCGAAGGTAGAGTACAGGCGATTGCAACGGCACGAAGACAGTGGAAAAATCCACTGAAAACTATTTCGGAATATTAGTATTAGCAACAACTGAATATTCCATATACTTCTTTTTTACTACGGGTGTATAATATGATTTGACAAGAACAAACCATACACGATGCTTCGATTTAAATATTGAATATGACATTTATAAAGCCTGCTTTTACGTATCAAAAAAAGTACCTATTCTATATGCACCGTGAACGCGCAATTTAGTAATGTTAATTCTTACGCCTTCCTGATGTAGATGAAATCGGTATAAAGATATAAAACGGTCATATATGTAAGCTAAGATTTAATCCGTCACTGTATATATTGTTCATGCAAATACTCATATGTTCAAATTATTGATAAAACGAACGTCGAAAAACGAAAAACGAACGAGACGATAAAAGGACGAGCAGTCTCGTCAGGTCGGACACCGGAGAAAGACGCGTTGTTAATAAATGATTTAATGTTTTACGTCTGTTTAAATTCCTTACAAATTCAGAAGTGGGATCGAGGCAACCGTTTTGCAATTTCTTGTCGGTCTTGTCGGTCGAAGTTTAAGTTACGTGACGGACGTTTGTGTGAAGTGTGCATTCCGATTAAAAAATGAATTGTTCCCTTACGGTGTCGGAACTGAAGGAGAAGCTGAAAACCAAGAATTTGCAATCGACCGGTACGAAAGCCGAGCTGTTAAAACGGTTACTGAATGCTAATGTCACAGCGGAAGAATTAGCCATGACAGAGGTCGACACAGAACCGCTGCCGGGGTCGACCAACGAGACTCAAAACCAACCCGATACGAGAGGGCTGGACGAGATAACCATCCGTGAATTAGACGTTTTAAGAAGAGAACGAGATGTTATCGCT
Source organism: Halictus rubicundus (assembly GCF_050948215.1). Classification (NCBI taxonomy): domain Eukaryota; kingdom Metazoa; phylum Arthropoda; class Insecta; order Hymenoptera; family Halictidae; genus Halictus; species Halictus rubicundus. Next base: position 29,684 of record NW_027489202.1, on the reverse strand, counting down.
CGGGAGAATGAGCTGCTTAGGAGAGAATTGGCGTTATTACGGGAGACGCCAAGCTCGGAAACAATCCCATCTGGATGGACGAGAGTGAAAAAGTGGCAAGAGTTAAAAGACATAGTGGGTGAATTTAGTGGAAGCAGTAACGACTTTGGTCGGTGGGAGAAACAGGTGAGAGGACTCCTGTCGACGTACGAGTTGGACAACCACCAAGCGAAAGCTTTAGTGTGTAGCAGATTGACAGGTCGTGCATTGAAGTGGTATCACTCAAGAATAGACTGCGTAGACTTAACTGCCCACGAGCTTTTGAGAGAGTTGAAGAGACTGTACGGGCAACGACCGGATCCATTATGTTTGAGACGTGAGCTTGAAGCGAGGAGAAGTGGGGCGTGGAAGAATCTTTCACCGATTATGTGCACGATAAGACAATCCTTGCAAATCGAGTACCTGTTTCGGAAACAGAATTATTCAGCTACGTCGTCGATGGTATACCGAATAGGGAGTTGCAAATACAGGAAAGGTACAGCGTTATGAGTCCGTGGACGAAATACTGACGGCTTTCACGAACGTAAAGTTGCCGGCGGGAAGACTACGACTTTCGGAGGGAGTTTCGCTGTCCGGAAAAGTCGTGTCATCAGATGGGTCTGGTAGACCACCCATACGAAGACCATCGCCGAAGGAGGGACTAGGATCAGCGAGCACCGGGCGGAGATGCTTCAATTGCAACAAGCCAGGTCACTTCTCAGCCGAATGTACGAGACCAGTGAGAGAGAGGGGATCCTGTTTCACGTGCGGAAAGATGGGTCATCGAGCGAATCAATGCAACGCACAGACAACGAGGAACGACGTCAACTACATCGCGCGCGGGCGAAAAGAAGGCGATGATTTTCGGCGAGCGGTAGAAATACAGATAAGTAGCGAGTGCGGTAGTTTCAGTTCAAAAGTAAACGCACTTATCGATTCGGGAAGTCCGATTTCTTTTGTTAAAGAGAATTGCGTTCCGAGAACATGTTTTACAGCCGATCGCGTTTCAGATAGGTTTCACGGGATTAACGGTAGCGACTTGAACGTGTTAGGAAAGACGCAAGCCACAATTATTTACGACACGGAAAAATATTGCGTTATGTTGAGAGTTGTACCAGACGAAACGATGAAAAACTCTTTAGTTTTAGGACGCGATTTCATGAAAATTGCCAACTTATCGTTGAGTAGAGAGGAAACAGTAGAACGCGATGATATAGCCGATATTATGAACATTGAGGTAGATCAGGGTAATACGTGCATCAGCGCCGATGACATGCGTTTTGACGAGAACCTTTCTAATGAAGTAAAGACACGAGCGCGGGAGTTATTTAGTAAAATGTACATTAACGCACAAAGACCTGTGGAGCCAAGTGTAGAAAACACAATGAAATTAACACTTACGAGCGACAAACCCTTTTCATTTTCACCTCGTAGATTATCGTATGACGAGAAAAACAAATTGCGTGGTATCCTCGATGGATTATTGGAAAAAGGGATAATTAGGGAGAGCACATCCGAGTACGCGTCTCCTATCGTTCTAACGAAGAAAAAGAACGGGGAAATTAGAATGTGTGTAGATTTCCGTACATTGAATAAAATCACGATCCGCGATAACTTTCCGCTGCCATTAATCGAAGACCAATTAGATTTGCTGGAAGGGAAAAAGTATTTTACCACCCTCGATTTAAAGGATAGATTTTTCCATGTCAAGATGCACGAAGACTCGATTAAATTTACATCTTTTGTAACACCTTCCGGGCAATACGAATACACGAGGATGCCATTCGGGTTAAAGGGCGCGCCTCTTAAATTCCAACGCTACGTCACTGAAATCTTTAAAGAACTAATCAACGACGGCGAAATATCTGTTTATTTGGATGATTTTCTCATCGCGACCGAGACTATAGAGCACCATTTAGAAGTCCTTGGAAAAGTATTTAAACTACTGACAGTGAATCTTTTGAATTTACGGTTAGATAAATGCAGATTTCTCCAAACAAAACTCGATTATTTGGGTTACACGGTAACAAGCGAAGGAATCAGGCCGACAGAACGAGGCCTCGAGGCGGTAAAAAAATTCCCATTTCCGCGAAACGTTCGAGAGGTGCAGGGATTTTTGGGCTTGAGTTCATACTTTCGGAAATTTATTGAGGGTTTCTCCATCCTCGCGAAGCCCCTATACGATCTTACGAGGAAGGATGCAAAGTTTCAGTTTGCCGAAAAAGAAAAACAAGCGTTCGAGACGCTTAAGAATCGATTGTTAAGCGCGCCGATATTAAGTATTTATTCTCCACAAGACGAGACCGAGTTGCACTGTGATGCGAGCGCGTCCGGGTTCGGTGCTATCCTGTTACAAAGGAAGGCCGATAAGAAGCTACACCCAGTGTTGTACTTTTCTAAACGCACGACTGAGATTGAATCACGCTATCACAGTTTTGAGTTAGAAACGCTAGCAATCGTTTCTGCTCTCCGACGTTTCCGAACATATTTACTAGGAAGAAAGTTTAAGATAGTTACGGATTGCCAAGCTCTTAGTCTGACGCTAAATAAAAAAGAGACGAATCCCCGAATTGCACGTTGGGTGCTTGAAATGCAAAATTACGATTACGAGCTAGAGCATAGGGCCGGTTCGCGTATGCTCCATGTAGACACGTTAAGTCGTCAGGTTTTTGTGATTGAAGACAATTCGTTCGATAGAAATTTAGCGCTATGCCAAAATGACGATAAAGTTATCGGGAAAATTCGTACGGAATTAGAAAATTCAGAAAATAAATTGTACGAAATGAGAGACGGTCTAGTATACCGGAAGCATCAGGATAGAATTTTGTTTTACGTGCCGAGCACTTTAGAATCAAGTATTATGTACAAGTACCACAATGAGATGGGACACGTCGGAATTGAAAAAACGGTGCGAAACATTACGGATAGTTATTGGTTTCCAGATATGAAATCCAAGATCGAGAAACACATTCGCGGCTGTTTGAAATGTATCGCATACACGCCGAACTGCGGAAAGTTAGAGGGAACCTTGCACTGTATACCGAAGGGTGATAAACCTTTCGATACCCTACACATCGACCATTTAGCTCCTGTTTCAAGAGCACATAAATCGGGTTACAAATATATATTTGTTGTAATCGACGCGTTCACCAAATATATAAAAATGTACGCCACTAAGACTAAGAACACCGCTGAAGTCATAAAGTGTCTAAAATCGTATTTCGAGCATTATAGTCGACCGCTGCGCATAGTTTCGGACCGAGGAAGTAGTTTTATGTCTCACGAATTCAATGAGTTCACACAAGAATATCATATACAGCATGTTAAGATAGCGACCGCTTCTCCTCAGGCGAACGGGCAGGTCGAGAGATATAACCGCACAATTTTACCGATGATCGCCAAATTGATGAGTGAGCGTGGTGTGGTATGGTATAATGTATTGCGAGAGGTTCAATTTGCGTGTAATAATACTGTTTGTAAGTCTACCGACAAAAGTCCAAGCATGTTACTGTTTGGTATGCGACAACGTGGTGAGGTCATAGATGGGTTGCGTGATATGTTGGAGATTAGTGGAAAGATAAGTATTTCCCGTGATTTGAATAGCGTCCGAAAAGAAGCTAGTAACCGAATTCGAAAAAATCAGGAGTCGCAAAAACGCATTTTCGATAAAAGACATAAGGCTCCGAATAAATATAGGGTTAAAGATAAGGTGCTTATCAGAAATTACGATTGCACCCCAGGAGTGTCAACAAAAATAATTCCGCGGTTCAAAGGACCGTACGAGATCGATCGTGCATTAGTGCATGGTGAATGTCAACATTTACCGGTGTAAGTCAGAAATAAGGGTATTTAGCAAATATTTCGGACATACACCAAGCGACTATGTGAATGTTGACATTCACCGGTGAAAGTCGACATTCTCCAGATTTCGGTGTTTCACTGTAACATATACATCATTTGGATATTACAGACATAGAGATCGCAGAAAATACACGGAGAATAGTGTATATGTTACAGTGAAACACCGACAGTGAAACCATGCACTAATGGTGAATGTTGAACATGTTGGAGATTTATATTTTCTTCTCCGTAATTCAGTCGCTATAAAACGTCACGCCAAGTCGTGATTAATTTCGGGTTATGTGCGTTACGTTACATTTCCTCATAAAAAAGGTTTAGGGTCAGGGTTAGGGTTAGGGTTAGGATTAGGGAATCACTTGGGGGTAGAAGGGGGTGAATCGACTTTCGTTTTTTTGACTCTTCTGTTTTGGACCTCCACCAGAGCATATCTGTGATTGTCGACATACACCGGACAGGGTTCCGAATATACAACAATGTAATAAAATATTCGATCTTTCACCGACGTATTTGGTATCTGTTGACATGCACCGGTAAAAGTCGACAGATACCAAATATGTATATTCGGACCCTGTCCGGTGTATGTCGACAATCACAGATATGCTCTGGTGCAGGTCCAAAACAGAAGAGTCAAAAAAACGAAAGTCGATTCACCCCCTTCTGCCCCCAAGTGATTCCCTAATCCTAACCCTAACCCTAACCCTAAACCTTTTTTATGAGGAAATGTAACGTCGTAACGCACATAACCCGAAATTAATCACGACTTGGCGTGACGTTTTTTGGCGACTGAATTACGGAGAAGAAAATATAAATCTCCAACATGTTCAACATTCACCATTAGTGCATGGTGAATGTCAACATTTACCGGTGTAAGTCAGAAATAAGGGTATTTAGCAAATATTTCGGACATACACCAAGCGACTATGTGAATGTTGACATTCCCCGGTGAAAGTCGACATTCTCCAGATTTCGGTGTTTCACTGTAACATATACATCATTTGGATATTACAGACATAGAGATCGCAGAAAATACACGGAGAATAGTGTATATGTTACAGTGAAACACCGACAGTGAAACCATGCACTAATGGTGAATGTTGAACATGTTGGAGATTTATATTTTCTTCTCTTCTATTTTCCACCGATCCGTGTCAAAAACTTTTGGCCAAACTTTAATTGTTTATCAATCAACGATGCTCATACTCTTGCTCACTCTGTACAAAGCTTTTCAATTGCAACGAGACGTTCACGCAAGCTCTCACAGACCAACCGTCAAACCAAAATTTGCTTCCTAACAATCACGTTAATTTAAAAAAGTATCAAAAGTATAATAGTAATTTAATAGCGCTACACATGATCTGCGGTATTACGATGGGATACACGAACCATGACGCTCAAATTGAATTACTTTGAAAATGTATCGTCTTGATGATATCTTTAGATCCTGACGATGGAGGATCGATAGGCGAGAACGAATACCTTTTGGTGGTAGACTGCGGATCTTTATGCGTTTGTAATAGGAACAAGTAAAATGTATAATTGTAATGACGTTAGAAGAACTTGAGAATGTTATTACATTTGATGTACAAAATTTATTTAAAGAAGAAATATTATCTTCACTCGACCCGCGTTTCTTACGATTAATTTGGAAGCTTTCTGTTTCGCACACAGATCCGCAATCTGGTAATAATACATAACAATTGTAAAGCCAGGGGTCTGATCAATTTGACCCCGTTCTTACATACGTTCTAACAACTATTCTCGTTTTTACAATATATCTATATATAATTTACATACAATACATTTCCATACAATTCATTTACATACAATACACTGTCAATGCGGTCCCGAAAGGCCTTCTGGGTAATGGTCATTACGCTCGAGATAATGACCCAACCGGGGCGAACAGAAATATAGTTTCGAACACTGAAGCCCCGTCGACTCAAACCCTACACCCTGGTTTCGAATCTAGGGGCCAAACGTCCCCGGTCCCGTCCCGGTCTTCAGGCACCGCACTGACACATCCACTCGGTCAATTTACAGTATGTGCAGATTTTCACAGTTTTTTAATTTCGAGTCCTCCTTGCCAAACAACCAAGTAATTACACGTTTGGCTTTCATACTGGCACGTACGATGGTTTTGGACGTGTACCAGTGTCCGCCGCCTGCGGCCCCGTTCGCGGCTCCGTTGTCCGCGTTCTTCAGCCGAATCTGGTGGAGTATCCCGACCAGAAGGTGATCTACGTTGTGGTTGATGGCAACCGAGATCTCGGCGTACTTCACCCGGTGGGTGCACGCCATGCACTTGCCGTCTAACACGATGGAAAATTCAATCAGCGACCGTTTCACCCTTTCAGTTCGAGTAACTATTCTAAAAGTGGAGCGAACGACATCAGATTTGTGGGATGAATGGTTCATTGTGCGTGCGTGCGTGCGGGCGACCGGATCATGTTGCGACGGTCCGGCGCCGGTATGTTTGGAAAACTCGAGTGACTGAGGAGGCGTGAATGAAAAGTGTTTAGGTCTAAGAGATAGGAGAGTTTGTGTATTTCTAAGAATGAAAGCGACGGATGCAAGAAACAGAGTGCAAGCGAGACGAATGCAAGGGGGTGAAAGACTATAAAGCGTGGATGTTCGGGAAGAGCGGAGAGAGTAGAGTTGCGACTGCCTTGCGAGAAAGAGTGTTAATCGTGTCAGCGTTATTTCTTCTAAATATATTAATATTCAGTAAAGTGTTTCAAAGAGATTAATCTCCCCATTTCCCAAGATTCCTACACTATTGATTCTGAGGAACAGAAATTATTTATCACCCGGTCGGATGCTACTGAATTTCTCAACGGGTCTAATGTAGTTATGTACTTTTTGAAACGAAATCATGTGCTGAATAACTGAATACAAAGTGTAGAAATAAATGTAGAAGTCTGTGGTAATACATTAAGAGAAAAGTTTTCAATTTGCATGATCTAGATGAAAATATATTTAGGAGGATTTTGTAAGGACTCGACGGGACAGAATCTTCGAGGTTCTATCTAAGCAACGACGAAAAATTCCAACGTTCTGATGCACCGAAGAAGAATCGTCGAGGAACATCATTATCTGATCATTCGAGTAACTAGCTCATTTCTCTCCAAGGAAAATCCATTAGACGGGGCCAATGATTCACAGTTTCCAGACAATAGAGTTCACCGAGCCTTTTTGGTCGGTGGACGCTTAGAAGTTTAATCGCGAGATTAACCCCGTATGTATTATGAAAATGGCCCTCCTATGGGCACGCAATATGTCTATGTCGAACGCAACAATGTAGCCGGAGCCATCGAGAGCTTCTTCTATTCGTATCAAATTCTTTGGAGCGGAGCGACGTGAATGGTCGACTGAAGAATATTGACGATACATTACAACCGTGGACACAAAGGTGACGAATTCCGAACGTTAATTCTTACGCCTTCCTGATGTAGATTGAAATCTGTATAAAGATATAAAACGGTCATATAAATACAATTTCCGATCCATCGATTAAATTGAAAGGTAATATGCTCACAAAGTATAAATCAATACGATTACGAAAAATATTACTAAATCTATACAGGTTCATACTTGACCAAATAAAGAATCATACAAAAGAAACTCCAAAAACAAATGTACAGAATATTAAATAAACATTACCATAAAACTGCTGTATGATCATATTAAGCTGTTTTCCGATTGGGAAGGACAGTCAACTTTTTGCGTTTGAGTCGCGCAGCATTCTTCCGTTCGTATTATCGGCTCGCCGTCTAACTTTTCCAACGTCGGTAAGCGTCGAGCGACCTCTGACCTCCACTGCTCCAACTAAAAAGAACGAATATTAAAAGTTAATCAAATTATACAATTTTCAAATGAAAAAGGTAGCTGTAAAGTACCTCGACGCTTTCGTACAGCGGATTACCAACGAATACGAGGTCCTGGAGGTTCGCGAGTTCCTGAAGCCTGTTGAACTCGTTCCAGTCTCTCACCAAGTTGTTCGACATGTAAAGGACACGAAGATTTCTCATCGCGTTGATTCCCTTTATTTTCTCGATCAGGTTGTAAGAAATCCAAAGCTCCTCCAACGTGTCCCCTAAAGGCTCCAAGCCGGAGAATCCTTTAATTATGTTACGACCCAGCGATAGGACCCTCAGGTTCTTCAATGTTCCGATCCCTGTGTCAAATGAGAGAAGTTTAATTAGACGGGATGTTTTAAAGGAATCTATACAAGCTGTTTTCTTGGAACCTAATGAAGATTAACACCACTTCCTATTTCAAAAAATATTTAAGGCCTTGCTATGCCCTTAGCACTAAAATAATGAATACCGTTCTAAAAGATTGGCCCCTTTGGATCGTTTAAGTTAAAAAGGAAGTTTTGATGATTTCATTAGATTCTGAGGAAGCGATTAACGTTGAATTGTATCCAGATAAAACGGAACGCTCAAGTTAAATGAAAATAAAGGCGACCTGAATTCAAGAGGATGATCGCAATACGAAACGGCGCAAGATCTGCGTTCAATCGAATTTCCAGGCGATCGAGTTACATTAATTGAGCCACAGTTACGTGTCAAGGGAGTAAAGTCGCGTTCATCAGAGTCTGGCACTATTTCGCGCAGCCCGGAAGACGTTGGGGGCGCTGCGAGCTCCTCAGACTCCCTACTCCACTACTCAGTCCCCACTTTGTAGACTGCGAGATTAATATACGCGGTAGAACAAAAGTACAGATTAATAGGCAGAAGAAGTGGGTAGGAAATGAGTGGCGAAAATGGGCTTCATTTACGAATTTTTATCTTAGGAACTGTTTGTCCGATTGCGCTAAATTTTTTTTTGTTTTATTTAGAAAGGATTGGACTATAGTAATATAATTTTTTCAACCTCGATAATTAACTGTATAATGTCGGAAAATGTAAATGAATTCTTTCTTTACGTTTTTAGTTGAAAAATGTAAATGAAGCGACCATGGTGTGTGGGAACGAGGGAATTTTCGGACGCGGAAATTCCATCCTTCCCAAGTGCATGCCATAGGAGGTCGGGTTGAGGGCCAGGTCATTTAAGTGACGATTGCCAGAACCTTTCGCTATTTAAATTCGAAATACTTTGACACACCGCGTATTTGGTTGCGAATGCCGCTGCCGGACATGGCGTCACATCAGTCCGCTCCGCGCATGCGTAGTGCATTGGGAAGGGAGCCAATAAGAGCGAAGATGCGCAGAACGAACGTAAATTGGTTTCTGAACGATGCCAGACTCTGATGAAAGCGACGTTAGGATGGCCAGCATCTGCGGTCCATTTATCGTGCTTCGTAATGGAATTGCGCATGCATTATTATCTGTCCTGTCGAACGCCCGTCTTATTCATTATCCTCGTTCCCTTTCCCCCGTTCCGACCAAACTGAGAATCGCTTTCTCGTTGCGGATGTAAAATGTTTAACAGTGAATCTCGGGAGTAATATTTATTGCGAAAAAACGAATTAAAATTCAACCCTCCGTAAAATATCCTTGAAGCCCCACATTCATTATTTCTATTCTTTAATTCCCGTTTCATTCTCTCATTTTACTGAGGTAGGGACATTTTTGTTAAAGAATTCTACTACCGCCGTGTAAACGAAAAATTTCATCACCTGCAATTCTTTCAACTCAAACTATGTTACTTATCTTGCATTATAATTGTTTAGATAACACTGTGGGATTCTTGTTCTAATTTACCCAAACCTGCTTCGAACAAATTTTGATCACTGTACTTGTTACTGTACTTCGCGAGCAAAAGGCGGTGATTTTAGCGCCAAAAATATACTTGAAGCAGAATTTAAGATTGAATGAAGCAGAAAATTGCTACCTGAGTAAACAAATCGAATAGTCTAGTCGAAATTGTTTAGGATTTATCGATACGAGTAGAGGAAAGATAAAAAGAGCCTGCAAAAAGGATACTAAAATTTTTCTAAAGATAGTGGGAGAATATTCACCTGCAATCTTCTCGATCATGTTCGTCGATAACGAAAGTTTCTCGCAGTTGGTCAAACTCGCCAAAGCATTGTCCATCTTTTCTATGGGAGGCCATTGAAAGCTCAGACTGACTTCTGTCGCCGTGGAGGCCTCTTGTTCGTTGTCTTCTTCCCATCGTCGAATGGATTCTTTGCAAGTGGACGGTTTTACGGTGGCCATGCTGCTCCTCGATCATCATCGATCATTTCAAAACTGTACGAAACTAGAAAAATCATCGAAAATATCGAAACATCACAATTTTGTAAAGCTTCAACGAAAGAGATGAACTTTAATGATCTTTTGAGGTACTTGCAAATAATTTAATGATCGCGTGTAACAAAATCGATGATGTATTATTGAACAATTGGTTGCAAACAAATAACTGACCGTAACGGATAGCGGTTGATGAACGACTGGGGAGAAAACATACACGCACGAAAAAACAAAAGAACGAGAAACAGCAGCTTTCGCATCAAGGCGGACACACACCGCGCGGATTCCACGGGCACGCACAACGCACCCGCAACTCGCTTACATGCAAACACGCCGAGCTGCTTCGAGCACAATTTCGCTTCGAAATCTTTTCAACATGTATAAATTCGAAATTATTCACCCTTCTCGATCCGGAACGTTGAAACGCGACGAACCGGTCATCTGTCACTTGCCAACATTTCGTTGCGACTGCTTGTCGAATAAAATACGTTTCGCGTGTATCACCAATGTCGTTTATTATCGTTTATAGTCGGTTCGAGGTTCAAAGAAATCGACATTCGTTTTGCTTCGTGGCAAGCGGCCACGACTGGAGCCTGGCAATATCTGGCACCAATCAAAATAATCGATGCCCAGGACGCATGCGTCTGGCGTCGCTTACTTATCAACGAAGCGTCGCGATAAGATTTACGAGGGACGTTATAACATTGAAGAAATACAGGTCTTTGAAACTCGAACCCGTGTACATTCGTCACCTGTAAACGAAAAATATAATTGTTAACCAAAATCTAATTACGCTTCACTTTTGTTACGTCACTCGATTGAATTTACCTTTGATTGATTTCAAGATTAATATGGTATTTAATAATAATTAGTGGATTACAATGGCTGCCGGTGAAATAGTCCGCTTTGTAATGCGTATTAAATTAATTTCAACTTGATAATCAATCCGTGTGAATAATGCGCTGTATTTCATTCACGCCATTTTATAAACATCAATCATAATCCTTTCACGATTCAATTCATTAGTAGAATTAAAAATTATTTCCCTGAAGGTTGTTGAAACATCAGTGGTTATAATTTTCAGGGAGTTTCATAAATACTTAAACTGTCGATTAAAATTTCTCGTGTGAAAACAATCTTTGGGGAAGATATTTTTGTTTATAAAATTGATCTGATTATTTACTGCGGAAGTAACTGACATTCGAAGGCATTTCAGATTTTGAGAAGCATAAAATAAAATTGAGAAAAAGCCTCGTCATCCATAATAATTTTAAGGGTCAAGGGTAAAAGGAATTTATACATACTGTATGATACTGTAACAGACCTGGCTGCGCCAGGCCTGTTCCGAGCCGAACGCGGCCGACGGATACCGAGATCCGCCGGCACCCGCGAGCGCCCCTGCGATCCCCGCACCACCGAACCGATCTTGGCGGGAACCGGAACCCGCCATGATGAAATATCGTCGCGCCGGATACAGGACGACGCCGGAAAAGTCGGCCGCAAACCGTACCACACCGCACCCCCTCGGGCTTTCCGCCACGCTCGCGAAAAGACGTACGTTCCGATCCGATTTCTAGCCGCCGATACCGACCGCCCGATCACGACCGGAATCGCCCTTTTACGACGCCGAGAAGCCGCCCGCTGAATACGACTCACGAGAGTGTATTTATACCCGCGAAATAGTAATCGCGAGTGTGCCGAATTTTTCCGCGACCCGCGAACCCCGAATACGCCGCTGCGTACTGGACCACCTGGAGGGCCGACCCGAACGCCGAGCGATCGAGACCCGAATCGCGACCTCCGACCACCGAAACGCGAAGCCGGGACAGTGACGAACATTTTGAATACTCGTGTCGTTAATCACCCTTGCTCGACCGTCCGCGTCCCGCCGCAACCCTCGCGTTATCCCGTCGCGAACCCTGGCACGGCGAGCCAAATCCATCCGCGAGGAACCCGTTGTTTCGAGGTCCGCCGGGAAACGGACCCGTTACATGGCGCCCGAACAGGGACAGTGTAACTACGTGGGACAGGCTGGATTACGCCCACGTGGGAGTTTTCGAGGTTAATTGTGCCGCGGAGTGAAGTGAAACTAGACGCGCGTGCGCCGCCTAGTGCTATCCCGCCGCGACAGTGCCGGTACACGCGCGCCGCCTGCCGCCACCACGACGAAGCAGGATCGCGGACCGAACGTCGGACAAGCGCGAACGTTCTAATTACCGCATCGAGGAAGTCGGGGCGGATGCACCGAGGAACACCCGCGAGCAGCAGTACCAGCCGGATCACCGACAGATCACCATCACCCGGGACACCAGAACAGCGGGGCCAACGTTGAGCCGAGTGCATTGAACGTCTGACGGGCGACCTATACAGGATGACGGAACCCGGGGTGCAGACGCGGAAAATGCTATCCGCCGCCGCGACGGTTCGAGAAGCCGGACCCGCTCCGCAACATTGACCGGATCCGGAAAAGCGATTTCACCACCGACGGGAAAGACCCGCACGCGTTCCTGGAACGCGTGGAGGAGATCCAGACAACGTATGCGATTCCAGACGAGGACGTACTCCGGGCCGCGCCTGAAATGTAACGCGGACGAGCGCAGGCTTGGTACCGGAGCGAACGGGAGGAAATTGCTACCTGGGACGAGTTCAGGCGGGCATTCCTCCGAGCCCACACGTCACCACAGACCCGCTATCAACACGAACGTGCCGCCCGGGAACGAAGACAGCGGGACGACGAGCCGTTCACGGATTTCGTGACGGATATCACCACGCTGATGCGACGAGCCCAGCTACCACCGTCCGAGAGACTCGAGCTGCTGCACGAGAATATGCGGACGAAGTTCCGATATCTCCTACCCCGGGGATCCGTACCGGACGTGAGGACGCTCCGCGAGTGAGTCCAGGAGCTTGAGCGCATCGAAGAGCAGGAGAGACGGCCGCGCCGAACCCCGACCTACGCCGCCACGACCGAACCGACCTCGACGACCACGAGCCGCGCCCCGCCGTCGGGACAGGCTCACCACGCCGCCCAGCTCCCCGGGCTGGTGGACCCCGACGCCGTCACCGCCGCCGCGGGCCAACCAGGGAACCCGCCGTCGCAGGACGAGGAGGAGGCGCCGAGCGGGTCGCGCCGAACGCCAGCACGCAACCCTGAGTCACTGGTCGGACCCCCTCCCACCGGATGCCCTGGGGAGGCCAGTAGGACCGGACCCCGTCGGGGCGCAGCCCGCCCTCACCGCAGCGGTCTGGACCATAACCGAGCCGCCCCCGCCGGAGCGGACACTGCGCCCGGTGCCAGCGCCGAGGCGCCTACCGACGGCCGCCGCCACGCAGACGATCGGGGTCCAAACTGAGGACGCCCCGCCGACCTCGACACTCACCGCAGCCGCGCCAGCCCGGACCCGACCGACCCAGAGGCCGACCCGGGGGTCCGCGACACGGCACCGCCCGGCGAGACCGACGAGGGCAGAGGACGGGGGACCCCCCCAACGGGGGCTACGCTATCCGCGACGCAGACTGTCGCAACCTGCGGTGGGATCCGATCCCCTTTCACGGACCGCCCCCGACCTACCCCAGCGTCTGGTTTACGCTGTCGACGGGCCGACAGGCTGAGGTGCCGCTGCGCCTGGTCGCCCAACGCAGAGCGTACGTGACGATCCCGCCCGGCTTCGAACGCTGGAGGCTGCTGTTCGGGAGCGACGGCCGCCTGCTGCGTTGTTTCCGCCGCCCGCCGTCCATCCGGATCCCGGATGAGCCGGCCCTACCACGCCCACGTCGCCAACCCGGACGCTGCCACGACAGTGAATAGACACAACAGTGGAACAGTGGACAAGGTGCGCGAGGACGTGGCCCCACGGGGCACCCGCGACTTCACCCCGGCGGGGGTGAACGAACGCTAAACGTAGGTTAGGCTAGGTTAAGTAATGTTAAGTGTACAGTGTCGCGTAGTTTAAGTGTAGCAAGTAAGGTCCCGTCCTGCCGAAGTAAAAGGACCGTCTCGCGCTCGCCGCCGTGACGTAAGGGGGGGGGGGGGTAACAGACCTGGCTGCGCCAGGCCTGTTCCGAGCCGAACGCGGCCGACGGATACCGAGATCCGCCGGCACCCGCGAGCGCCCCTGCCATGATGGAACCCGCCATGATGAAATACCGTCGCGCCGGATACAGGACGACGCCGGAAAAGTCGGCCGCAAACCGTACCGCACCGCACCCCCTCGCCTAGAAGACGAGAAAGACGAGCCGGAAAACGGCCTCTTTGGCTTTCCGCCACGCTCGCGAAAAGACGTACGTTCCGATCCGATTTCTAGCCGCCGATACCGACCGCCCGATCACGACCGGAATCGTCCTTTTGCGACGCCGAGAAGTCGCCCGCTGAATACGACTCACGAGAGTGTATTTATACCCGCGAAATTGTAATCGCGAGTGTGCCGAATTTTCCCGCGACCCGCGAACCCCGAATACGCCGCTGCGTACTGGACCACCTGGAGGGCCGACCCGAACGCCGAGCGATCGAGACCCGAATCGCGACCGCCGACCACCGAAATGCGAAGCCGGGACAGTGACGAACATTTTGAATACTCGTGTCGTTAATCACCCGTGCTCGACCGTCCGCGTCCCGCCGCAACCCTCGCGTTATCCCGTCGCGAACCCTGGCTCGGCGAGCCAAATCCGTCCGCGAGGAACCCGTTGTTTCGAGGTCCGCCGGGAAACGGAGCCGTTACAATACTTTACATATACCCAAGAGTACCATAATTTTCTGAATTTCCAAGGTGGGGATCCAAGTTCAGGAAATTGTACGAACTTCTCAATTTCTAAATTCTAATTTCGTCAGATGTATCGTGTATCTTTCTACTGAACATTCGCTTAAAAAATACGATTCACCCCCTTCTACCCCCAAGTGATTCCCTAATCCTAACCCTAACCCTAACCCTAAACCTTTTTTATGAGGAAATGTAATGTAACGCACATAACCCGAAATTAATCACGACTTGGCGTGACGTTTTATAGCGACTGAATTACGGAGAAGAAAATATAAATCTCCAACATGTTCAACATTCACCATTAGTGCATGGTAAATGTCAACATTTACCGGTGTAAGTCAGAAATAAGGGTATTTAGCAAATATTTCGGACATACACCAAGCGACTATGTGAATGTTGACATTCACCGGTGAAAGTCGACATTCTCCAGATTTCGGTGTTTCACTGTAACATATACATCATTTGGATATTACAGACATAGAGATCGCAGAAAATACACGGAGAATAGTGTATATGTCACAGTGAAACACCGACAGTGAAACCATGCACTAATGGTGAATGTTGAACATGTTGGAGATTTATATTTTCTTCTCCGTAATTCAGTCGCTATAAAACGTCACGCCAAGTCGTGATTAATTTCGGGTTATGTGCGTTACGTTACATTTCCTCATAAAAAAGGTTTAGGGTCAGGGTTAGGGTTAGGGTTAGGATTAGGGAATCACTTGGGGGTAGAAGGGGGTGAATCGACTTTCGTTTTTTTGACTCTTCTGTTTTGGACCTCCACCAGAGCATATCTGTGATTGTCGACATACACCGGACAGGGTTCCGAATATACAACAATGTAATAAAATATTCGATCTTTCACCGACGTATTTGGTATCTGTTGACATGCACCGGTAAAAGTCGACAGATACCAAATATGTATATTCGGACCCTGTCCGGTGTATGTCGACAATCACAGATATTGTCTGGTGGAGGTCCAAAACAGAAGAGTCAAAAAAACGAAAGTCGATTCACCCCCTTCTTCCCCCAAGTGATTCCCTAATCCTAACCCTAACCCTAACCCTAACCCTAACCCTAAACCTTTTTTATGAGGAAATGTAACGTAACGCACATAACCCGAAATTAATCACGACTTGGCGTGACGTTTTATAGCGACTGAATTACGGAGAAGAAAATATAAATCTCCAACATGTTCAACATTCACCATTAGTGCATGGTGAATGTCAACATTTACCGGTGTAAGTCAGAAATAAGGGTATTTAGCAAATATTTCGGACATACACCAAGCGACTATGTGAATGTTGACATTCACCGGTGAAAGTCGACATTCTCCAGATTTCGGTGTTTCACTGTAACATATACATCATTTGGATATTACAGACATAGAGATCGCAGAAAATACACGGAGAATAGTGTATATGTTACAGTGAAACACCGACAGTGAAACCATGCACTAATGGTGAATGTTGAACATGTTGGAGATTTATATTTTCTTCTCTTCTATTTTCCACCGATCCGTGTCAAAAACTTTTGGCCAAACTTTAATTGTTTATCAATCAACGATGCTCATACTCTTGCTCACTCTGTACAAAGCTTTTCAATTGCAACGAGACGTTCACGCAAGCTCTCACAGACCAACCGTCAAACCAAAATTTGCTTCCTAACAATCACGTTAATTTAAAAAAGTATCAAAAGTATAATAGTAATTTAATAGCGCTACACATGATCTGCGGTATTACGATGGGATACACGAACGATGACGCTCAAATTGAATTACTTTGAAAATGTATCGTCTTGATGATATCTTTAGATCCTGACGATGGAGGATCGATAGGCGAGAACGAATACCCTTTGGTGGTAGACTGCGGATCTTTATGCAAATTATCCCTTTTCCTGAGAATTCCAGACTGCGGATTTTATGCGTTTGTAATAGGAACAAGTAAAATGTATAATTGTAATGACGTTAGAAGAACTTGAGAATGTTATTACATTTGATGTACAAAATTTATTTAAAGAAGAAATATTATCTTCACTCGACCCGCGTTTCTTACGATTAATTTGGAAGCTTTCTGTTTCGCACACAGATCCGCAATCTGGTAATAATACATAACAATTGTAAAGCCAGGGGTCTGATCAATTTGACCCCGTTCTTACATACGTTCTAACAACTATTCTCGTTTTTACAATATATTACAATATTTACAATATATCTATATACAATTTACATACAATACATTTCCATACAATTCATTTACATACAATACACTGTCAATGCGGTCCCGAAAGGCCTTCTGGGTAATGGTCATTACGCTCGAGATAATGACCCAACCGGGGCGAACAGAAATATAGTTTCGAACACTGAAGCCCCGTCGACTCAAACCCTACACCCTGGTTTCGAATCTAGGGGCCAAACGTCCCCGGTCCCGTCCCGGTCTTCAGGCACCGCACTGACACATCCACTCGGTCAATTTACAGTATGTGCAGATTTTCACAGTTTTTTAATTTCGAGTCCTCCTTGCCAAACAACCAAGTGAACACACGCTTGGCTTTCATACTGGCACGTACCACAGTTCTTGATGTATACCAGTGACCGCCGCCTGCGGCCCCGTTCGCGGCTCCGTTGTCCGCGTTCTTCAGCCGGATCTGGTGGAGTATCCCGACCAGCAGGTGATCTACGTTATGGTTTATGGCTACGGAGATTTCGGCGTACTTCACCTGGTGGGTGCACGCCATGCACTTGCCGTCTAACACGATGGAAAATTCAATCAGCGACCGTTTCACCCTTTCAGTTCGAGTAACTATTCTAAAAGTGGAGCGAACGACATCAGATTTGTGGGATGAATGGTTCATTGTGCGTGCGTGCGTGCGGGCGACCGGATCATGTTGCGACGGTCCGGCGCCGGTATGTTTGGAAAACTCGAGTGACTGAGGAGGCGTGAATGAAAAGTGTTTAGGTCTAAGAGATAGGAGAGTTTGTGTATTTCTAAGAATGAAAGCGACGGATGCAAGAAACAGAGTGCAAGCGAGACGAATGCAAGGGGGTGAAAGACTATAAAGCGTGGATGTTCGGGAAGAGCGGAGAGAGTAGAGTTGCGACTGCCTTGCGAGAAAGAGTGTTAATCGTGTCAGCGTTATTTCTTCTAAATATATTAATATTCAGTAAAGTGTTTCAAAGAGATTAATCTCCCCATTTCCCAAGATTCCTACACTATTGATTCTGAGGAACAGAAATTATTTATCACCCGGTCGGATGCTACTGAATTTCTCAACGGGTCTAATGTAGTTATGTACTTTTTGAAACGAAATCATGTGCTGAATAACTGAATACAAAGTGTAGAAATAAATGTAGAAGTCTGTGGTAATACATTAAGAGAAAAGTTTTCAATTTGCATGATCTAGATGAAAATATATTTAGGAGGATTTTGTAAGGACTCGACGGGACAGAATCTTCGAGGTTCTATCTAAGCAACGACGAAAAATTCCAACGTTCTGATGCACCGAAGAAGAATCGTCGAGGAACATCATTATCTGATCATTCGAGTAACTAGCTCATTTCTCTCCAAGGAAAATCCATTAGACGGGGCCAATGATTCACAGTTTCCAGACAATAGAGTTCACCGAGCCTTTTTGGTCAGTGGACGCTTAGAAGTTTAATCGCGAGATTAACCCCGTATGTATTATGAAAATGGCCCTCCTATGGGCACGCAATATGTCTATGTCGAACGCAACAATGTAGCCGGAGCCATCGAGAGCTTCTTCTATTCGTATCAAATTCTTTGGAGCGGAGCGACGTGAATGGTCGACTGAAGAATATTGACGATACATTACAACGGTGGACACAAAGGTGACGAATTCCGAACGCTGAATAAGCTGGAGGAATTTTCTGCATCCGTGGTATGTAGAAAAATCTATTTCATGTTGATCCCTTGCTGTGCGATTACTTTTAATAGCTGTCTAATTTAATAGAAGAAAAAGAAAGTGTATATCTACCGTATACTTGTATTTTCTCTAGTAGTTAACAATTGGTAACAGAAATGTAGAATTCTGAGTAGAATTTAAATAGAGCATATTATAGTGCGCCAGCTAAATTTGTACAGTATATCGCATATAAAAATACATTTTACATGTTAAAAAGTTCTTCGTGCCAATAAGGATTCAATTTGTACATATAGTGTACGATCTAAACAAAAATCATTTTGAATTGTAAAATTTACAAACAGAGATCCCTCATGGTAAAACGCTCAAACTTGTCGACAAATATCATCGACAGATAATATAAATTTCTTCGGTTCTGCATTACCAACACTGTTACCCACTGTAGAAAATGTTTCGGTATGATAGAGAACTCTAGCACCGACAAGACACTGTTAATATAGAATTAAAATCACTATAAACATTGCATCTTATCGGCTTTTCTGTCTAGGTCTGGTACAATTCCTGTGTGGCGCCCAATGTTGCCGAAACTTCACGAATTTAGACATATTAGCAAGAACTGCAATAATCTGTATACTTAACCCACTATGTTACCATCGTTACCATGTGCGATAACGCGGTTACTCACGGTGCCATCTACGTTACATGTAAACATTTATATTGTATTTTAACACAATCATTTTATGTAAGAATGAACAATGAATAAATAAAGACAATGTAATGAAAAGAAATATCCGCGTTATATTTATTGCACCTTCAATTTTTCCCGAACTTCCGACCCGTCGTAGAGTTGTTCCTGAATTTCTAAATTTTCTAATTTTCGTGCCACCTCTTTTACTATCATATTCTCCTAATACAAAACTCAATTTTTCGAAAAATTCGCGAAAAATTTCAACCGCCTGGCATGCGTTAACTTGTACTACTGAAATTCGGATACCTCCTTCGATATCATTTCTCCTAATACAAAAGTTAAAATTTCCGAAATTTTTCGGATTTTCGACCGTCTGACTTGTCGTTGACTTGTACCACTTAATTTCCGAGAATTTTCGAGCGTCTGACTCGACGTTGACTTGTACTACTGAAATTCGGACACCTCCTTTGATATCATGTTCTCCTAATACAAAGTTGGATTTTCAGAATTTTCGAAAGTTTTCGCAATTTTTCGAACTTATACTAGGAGAACATGATACCAAAAGAGATGGCACAGAATTTTCGTGGCAGGGTGCGGAAAAAAGAACACATTAACTGTTGTAACTAATATTCTGTATTTTTCATCAAATAAATTACAATTTTAAAGGTGTACATATAAAATAGAACAAAATAGAACTAAAATATTTCGTGTATGTGGGCCGCGTTTGCATGCATGTCGAAGGTAGAGTACAGGCGATTGCAACGGCACGAAGACAGTGGAAAAATCCACTGAAAACTATTTCGGAATATTAGTATTAGCAACAACTGAATATTCCATATACTTCTTTTTTACTACGGGTGTATAATATGATTTGACAAGAACAAACCATACACGATGCTTCGATTTAAATATTGAATATGACATTTATAAAGCCTGCTTTTACGTATCAAAAAAAGTACCTATTCTATATGCACCGTGAACGCGCAATTTAGTAATGTTAATTCTTACGCCTTCCTGATGTAGATGAAATCGGTATAAAGATATAAAACGGTCATATATGTAAGCTAAGATTTAATCCGTCACTGTATATAT
Source organism: Halictus rubicundus (assembly GCF_050948215.1). NCBI lineage: Eukaryota > Metazoa > Arthropoda > Insecta > Hymenoptera > Halictidae > Halictus > Halictus rubicundus. The sequence continues at coordinate 9,195 of NW_027489202.1, read as the reverse complement.
TGTTCATGCAAATACTCATATGTTCAAATTATTGATAAAACGAACGTCGAAAAACGAAAAACGAACGAGACGATAAAAGGACGAGCAGTCTCGTCAGGTCGGACACCGGAGAAAGACGCGTTGTTAATAAATGATTTAATGTTTTACGTCTGTTTAAATTCCTTACAAATTCAGAAGTGGGATCGAGGCAACCGTTTTGCAATTTCTTGTCGGTCTTGTCGGTCGAAGTTTAAGTTACGTGACGGACGTTTGTGTGAAGTGTGCATTCCGATTAAAAAATGAATTGTTCCCTTACGGTGTCGGAACTGAAGGAGAAGCTGAAAACCAAGAATTTGCAATCGACCGGTACGAAAGCCGAGCTGTTAAAACGGTTACTGAATGCTAATGTCACAGCGGAAGAATTAGCCATGACAGAGGTCGACACAGAACCGCTGCCGGGGTCGACCAACGAGACTCAAAACCAACCCGATACGAGAGGGCTGGACGAGATAACCATCCGTGAATTAGACGTTTTAAGAAGAGAACGAGATGTTATCGCTCGGGAGAATGAGCTGCTTAGGAGAGAATTGGCGTTATTACGGGAGACGCCAAGCTCGGAAACAATCCCATCTGGATGGACGAGAGTGAAAAAGTGGCAAGAGTTAAAAGACATAGTGGGTGAATTTAGTGGAAGCAGTAACGACTTTGGTCGGTGGGAGAAACAGGTGAGAGGACTCCTGTCGACGTACGAGTTGGACAACCACCAAGCGAAAGCTTTAGTGTGTAGCAGATTGACAGGTCGTGCATTGAAGTGGTATCACTCAAGAATAGACTGCGTAGACTTAACTGCCCACGAGCTTTTGAGAGAGTTGAAGAGACTGTACGGGCAACGACCGGATCCATTATGTTTGAGACGTGAGCTTGAAGCGAGGAGAAGTGGGGCGTGGAAGAATCTTTCACCGATTATGTGCACGATAAGACAATCCTTGCAAATCGAGTACCTGTTTCGGAAACAGAATTATTCAGCTACGTCGTCGATGGTATACCGAATAGGGAGTTGCAAATACAGGAAAGGTACAGCGTTATGAGTCCGTGGACGAAATACTGACGGCTTTCACGAACGTAAAGTTGCCGGCGGGAAGACTACGACTTTCGGAGGGAGTTTCGCTGTCCGGAAAAGTCGTGTCATCAGATGGGTCTGGTAGACCACCCATACGAAGACCATCGCCGAAGGAGGGACTAGGATCAGCGAGCACCGGGCGGAGATGCTTCAATTGCAACAAGCCAGGTCACTTCTCAGCCGAATGTACGAGACCAGTGAGAGAGAGGGGATCCTGTTTCACGTGCGGAAAGATGGGTCATCGAGCGAATCAATGCAACGCACAGACAACGAGGAACGACGTCAACTACATCGCGCGCGGGCGAAAAGAAGGCGATGATTTTCGGCGAGCGGTAGAAATACAGATAAGTAGCGAGTGCGGTAGTTTCAGTTCAAAAGTAAACGCACTTATCGATTCGGGAAGTCCGATTTCTTTTGTTAAAGAGAATTGCGTTCCGAGAACATGTTTTACAGCCGATCGCGTTTCAGATAGGTTTCACGGGATTAACGGTAGCGACTTGAACGTGTTAGGAAAGACGCAAGCCACAATTATTTACGACACGGAAAAATATTGCGTTATGTTGAGAGTTGTACCAGACGAAACGATGAAAAACTCTTTAGTTTTAGGACGCGATTTCATGAAAATTGCCAACTTATCGTTGAGTAGAGAGGAAACAGTAGAACGCGATGATATAGCCGATATTATGAACATTGAGGTAGATCAGGGTAATACGTGCATCAGCGCCGATGACATGCGTTTTGACGAGAACCTTTCTAATGAAGTAAAGACACGAGCGCGGGAGTTATTTAGTAAAATGTACATTAACGCACAAAGACCTGTGGAGCCAAGTGTAGAAAACACAATGAAATTAACACTTACGAGCGACAAACCCTTTTCATTTTCACCTCGTAGATTATCGTATGACGAGAAAAACAAATTGCGTGGTATCCTCGATGGATTATTGGAAAAAGGGATAATTAGGGAGAGCACATCCGAGTACGCGTCTCCTATCGTTCTAACGAAGAAAAAGAACGGGGAAATTAGAATGTGTGTAGATTTCCGTACATTGAATAAAATCACGATCCGCGATAACTTTCCGCTGCCATTAATCGAAGACCAATTAGATTTGCTGGAAGGGAAAAAGTATTTTACCACCCTCGATTTAAAGGATAGATTTTTCCATGTCAAGATGCACGAAGACTCGATTAAATTTACATCTTTTGTAACACCTTCCGGGCAATACGAATACACGAGGATGCCATTCGGGTTAAAGGGCGCGCCTCTTAAATTCCAACGCTACGTCACTGAAATCTTTAAAGAACTAATCAACGACGGCGAAATATCTGTTTATTTGGATGATTTTCTCATCGCGACCGAGACTATAGAGCACCATTTAGAAGTCCTTGGAAAAGTATTTAAACTACTGACAGTGAATCTTTTGAATTTACGGTTAGATAAATGCAGATTTCTCCAAACAAAACTCGATTATTTGGGTTACACGGTAACAAGCGAAGGAATCAGGCCGACAGAACGAGGCCTCGAGGCGGTAAAAAAATTCCCATTTCCGCGAAACGTTCGAGAGGTGCAGGGATTTTTGGGCTTGAGTTCATACTTTCGGAAATTTATTGAGGGTTTCTCCATCCTCGCGAAGCCCCTATACGATCTTACGAGGAAGGATGCAAAGTTTCAGTTTGCCGAAAAAGAAAAACAAGCGTTCGAGACGCTTAAGAATCGATTGTTAAGCGCGCCGATATTAAGTATTTATTCTCCACAAGACGAGACCGAGTTGCACTGTGATGCGAGCGCGTCCGGGTTCGGTGCTATCCTGTTACAAAGGAAGGCCGATAAGAAGCTACACCCAGTGTTGTACTTTTCTAAACGCACGACTGAGATTGAATCACGCTATCACAGTTTTGAGTTAGAAACGCTAGCAATCGTTTCTGCTCTCCGACGTTTCCGAACATATTTACTAGGAAGAAAGTTTAAGATAGTTACGGATTGCCAAGCTCTTAGTCTGACGCTAAATAAAAAAGAGACGAATCCCCGAATTGCACGTTGGGTGCTTGAAATGCAAAATTACGATTACGAGCTAGAGCATAGGGCCGGTTCGCGTATGCTCCATGTAGACACGTTAAGTCGTCAGGTTTTTGTGATTGAAGACAATTCGTTCGATAGAAATTTAGCGCTATGCCAAAATGACGATAAAGTTATCGGGAAAATTCGTACGGAATTAGAAAATTCAGAAAATAAATTGTACGAAATGAGAGACGGTCTAGTATACCGGAAGCATCAGGATAGAATTTTGTTTTACGTGCCGAGCACTTTAGAATCAAGTATTATGTACAAGTACCACAATGAGATGGGACACGTCGGAATTGAAAAAACGGTGCGAAACATTACGGATAGTTATTGGTTTCCAGATATGAAATCCAAGATCGAGAAACACATTCGCGGCTGTTTGAAATGTATCGCATACACGCCGAACTGCGGAAAGTTAGAGGGAACCTTGCACTGTATACCGAAGGGTGATAAACCTTTCGATACCCTACACATCGACCATTTAGCTCCTGTTTCAAGAGCACATAAATCGGGTTACAAATATATATTTGTTGTAATCGACGCGTTCACCAAATATATAAAAATGTACGCCACTAAGACTAAGAACACCGCTGAAGTCATAAAGTGTCTAAAATCGTATTTCGAGCATTATAGTCGACCGCTGCGCATAGTTTCGGACCGAGGAAGTAGTTTTATGTCTCACGAATTCAATGAGTTCACACAAGAATATCATATACAGCATGTTAAGATAGCGACCGCTTCTCCTCAGGCGAACGGGCAGGTCGAGAGATATAACCGCACAATTTTACCGATGATCGCCAAATTGATGAGTGAGCGTGGTGTGGTATGGTATAATGTATTGCGAGAGGTTCAATTTGCGTGTAATAATACTGTTTGTAAGTCTACCGACAAAAGTCCAAGCATGTTACTGTTTGGTATGCGACAACGTGGTGAGGTCATAGATGGGTTGCGTGATATGTTGGAGATTAGTGGAAAGATAAGTATTTCCCGTGATTTGAATAGCGTCCGAAAAGAAGCTAGTAACCGAATTCGAAAAAATCAGGAGTCGCAAAAACGCATTTTCGATAAAAGACATAAGGCTCCGAATAAATATAGGGTTAAAGATAAGGTGCTTATCAGAAATTACGATTGCACCCCAGGAGTGTCAACAAAAATAATTCCGCGGTTCAAAGGACCGTACGAGATCGATCGTGCATTAGTGCATGGTGAATGTCAACATTTACCGGTGTAAGTCAGAAATAAGGGTATTTAGCAAATATTTCGGACATACACCAAGCGACTATGTGAATGTTGACATTCACCGGTGAAAGTCGACATTCTCCAGATTTCGGTGTTTCACTGTAACATATACATCATTTGGATATTACAGACATAGAGATCGCAGAAAATACACGGAGAATAGTGTATATGTTACAGTGAAACACCGACAGTGAAACCATGCACTAATGGTGAATGTTGAACATGTTGGAGATTTATATTTTCTTCTCCGTAATTCAGTCGCTATAAAACGTCACGCCAAGTCGTGATTAATTTCGGGTTATGTGCGTTACGTTACATTTCCTCATAAAAAAGGTTTAGGGTCAGGGTTAGGGTTAGGGTTAGGATTAGGGAATCACTTGGGGGTAGAAGGGGGTGAATCGACTTTCGTTTTTTTGACTCTTCTGTTTTGGACCTCCACCAGAGCATATCTGTGATTGTCGACATACACCGGACAGGGTTCCGAATATACAACAATGTAATAAAATATTCGATCTTTCACCGACGTATTTGGTATCTGTTGACATGCACCGGTAAAAGTCGACAGATACCAAATATGTATATTCGGACCCTGTCCGGTGTATGTCGACAATCACAGATATGCTCTGGTGCAGGTCCAAAACAGAAGAGTCAAAAAAACGAAAGTCGATTCACCCCCTTCTGCCCCCAAGTGATTCCCTAATCCTAACCCTAACCCTAACCCTAAACCTTTTTTATGAGGAAATGTAACGTCGTAACGCACATAACCCGAAATTAATCACGACTTGGCGTGACGTTTTTTGGCGACTGAATTACGGAGAAGAAAATATAAATCTCCAACATGTTCAACATTCACCATTAGTGCATGGTGAATGTCAACATTTACCGGTGTAAGTCAGAAATAAGGGTATTTAGCAAATATTTCGGACATACACCAAGCGACTATGTGAATGTTGACATTCCCCGGTGAAAGTCGACATTCTCCAGATTTCGGTGTTTCACTGTAACATATACATCATTTGGATATTACAGACATAGAGATCGCAGAAAATACACGGAGAATAGTGTATATGTTACAGTGAAACACCGACAGTGAAACCATGCACTAATGGTGAATGTTGAACATGTTGGAGATTTATATTTTCTTCTCTTCTATTTTCCACCGATCCGTGTCAAAAACTTTTGGCCAAACTTTAATTGTTTATCAATCAACGATGCTCATACTCTTGCTCACTCTGTACAAAGCTTTTCAATTGCAACGAGACGTTCACGCAAGCTCTCACAGACCAACCGTCAAACCAAAATTTGCTTCCTAACAATCACGTTAATTTAAAAAAGTATCAAAAGTATAATAGTAATTTAATAGCGCTACACATGATCTGCGGTATTACGATGGGATACACGAACCATGACGCTCAAATTGAATTACTTTGAAAATGTATCGTCTTGATGATATCTTTAGATCCTGACGATGGAGGATCGATAGGCGAGAACGAATACCTTTTGGTGGTAGACTGCGGATCTTTATGCGTTTGTAATAGGAACAAGTAAAATGTATAATTGTAATGACGTTAGAAGAACTTGAGAATGTTATTACATTTGATGTACAAAATTTATTTAAAGAAGAAATATTATCTTCACTCGACCCGCGTTTCTTACGATTAATTTGGAAGCTTTCTGTTTCGCACACAGATCCGCAATCTGGTAATAATACATAACAATTGTAAAGCCAGGGGTCTGATCAATTTGACCCCGTTCTTACATACGTTCTAACAACTATTCTCGTTTTTACAATATATCTATATATAATTTACATACAATACATTTCCATACAATTCATTTACATACAATACACTGTCAATGCGGTCCCGAAAGGCCTTCTGGGTAATGGTCATTACGCTCGAGATAATGACCCAACCGGGGCGAACAGAAATATAGTTTCGAACACTGAAGCCCCGTCGACTCAAACCCTACACCCTGGTTTCGAATCTAGGGGCCAAACGTCCCCGGTCCCGTCCCGGTCTTCAGGCACCGCACTGACACATCCACTCGGTCAATTTACAGTATGTGCAGATTTTCACAGTTTTTTAATTTCGAGTCCTCCTTGCCAAACAACCAAGTGAACACACGCTTGGCTTTCATACTGGCACGTACCACAGTTCTTGATGTATACCAGTGACCGCCGCCTGCGGCCCCGTTCGCGGCTCCGTTGTCCGCGTTCTTCAGCCGAATCTGGTGGAGTATCCCGACCAGAAGGTGATCTACGTTGTGGTTGATGGCTACGGAGATCTCGGCGTACTTCACCTGGTGGGTGCACGCCATGCACTTGCCGTCTAACACGATGGAAAATTCAATCAGCGACCGTTTCACCCTTTCAGTTCGAGTAACTATTCTAAAAGTGGAGCGAACGACATCAGATTTGTGGGATGAATGGTTCATTGTGCGTGCGTGCGTGCGGGCGACCGGATCATGTTGCGACGGTCCGGCGCCGGTATGTTTGGAAAACTCGAGTGACTGAGGAGGCGTGAATGAAAAGTGTTTAGGTCTAAGAGATAGGAGAGTTTGTGTATTTCTAAGAATGAAAGCGACGGATGCAAGAAACAGAGTGCAAGCGAGACGAATGCAAGGGGGTGAAAGACTATAAAGCGTGGATGTTCGGGAAGAGCGGAGAGAGTAGAGTTGCGACTGCCTTGCGAGAAAGAGTGTTAATCGTGTCAGCGTTATTTCTTCTAAATATATTAATATTCAGTAAAGTGTTTCAAAGAGATTAATCTCCCCATTTCCCAAGATTCCTACACTATTGATTCTGAGGAACAGAAATTATTTATCACCCGGTCGGATGCTACTGAATTTCTCAACGGGTCTAATGTAGTTATGTACTTTTTGAAACGAAATCATGTGCTGAATAACTGAATACAAAGTGTAGAAATAAATGTAGAAGTCTGTGGTAATACATTAAGAGAAAAGTTTTCAATTTGCATGATCTAGATGAAAATATATTTAGGAGGATTTTGTAAGGACTCGACGGGACAGAATCTTCGAGGTTCTATCTAAGCAACGACGAAAAATTCCAACGTTCTGATGCACCGAAGAAGAATCGTCGAGGAACATCATTATCTGATCATTCGAGTAACTAGCTCATTTCTCTCCAAGGAAAATCCATTAGACGGGGCCAATGATTCACAGTTTCCAGACAATAGAGTTCACCGAGCCTTTTTGGTCAGCGGACGCTTAGAAGTTTAATCGCGAGATTAACCCCGTATGTATTATGAAAATGGCCCTCCTATGGGCACGCAATATGTCTATGTCGAACGCAACAATGTAGCCGGAGCCATCGAGAGCTTCTTCTATTCGTATCAAATTCTTTGGAGCGGAGCGACGTGAATGGTCGACTGAAGAATATTGACGATACATTACAACCGTGGACACAAAGGTGACGAATTCCGAACGTTAATTCTTACGCCTTCCTGATGTAGATTGAAATCTGTATAAAGATATAAAACGGTCATATAAATACAATTTCCGATCCATCGATTAAATTGAAAGGTAATATGCTCACAAAGTATAAATCAATACGATTACGAAAAATATTACTAAATCTATACAGGTTCATACTTGACCAAATAAAGAATCATACAAAAGAAACTCCAAAAACAAATGTACAGAATATTAAATAAACATTACCATAAAACTGCTGTATGATCATATTAAGCTGTTTTCCGATTGGGAAGGACAGTCAACTTTTTGCGTTTGAGTCGCGCAGCATTCTTCCGTTCGTATTATCGGCTCGCCGTCTAACTTTTCCAACGTCGGTAAGCGTCGAGCGACCTCTGACCTCCACTGCTCCAACTAAAAAGAACGAATATTAAAAGTTAATCAAATTATACAATTTTCAAATGAAAAAGGTAGCTGTAAAGTACCTCGACGCTTTCGTACAGCGGATTACCAACGAATACGAGGTCCTGGAGGTTCGCGAGTTCCTGAAGCCTGTTGAACTCGTTCCAGTCTCTCACCAAGTTGTTCGACATGTAAAGGACACGAAGATTTCTCATCGCGTTGATTCCCTTTATTTTCTCGATCAGGTTGTAAGAAATCCAAAGCTCCTCCAACGTGTCCCCTAAAGGCTCCAAGCCGGAGAATCCTTTAATTATGTTACGACCCAGCGATAGGACCCTCAGGTTCTTCAATGTTCCGATCCCTGTGTCAAATGAGAGAAGTTTAATTAGACGGGATGTTTTAAAGGAATCTATACAAGCTGTTTTCTTGGAACCTAATGAAGATTAACACCACTTCCTATTTCAAAAAATATTTAAGGCCTTGCTATGCCCTTAGCACTAAAATAATGAATACCGTTCTAAAAGATTGGCCCCTTTGGATCGTTTAAGTTAAAAAGGAAGTTTTGATGATTTCATTAGATTCTGAGGAAGCGATTAACGTTGAATTGTATCCAGATAAAACGGAACGCTCAAGTTAAATGAAAATAAAGGCGACCTGAATTCAAGAGGATGATCGCAATACGAAACGGCGCAAGATCTGCGTTCAATCGAATTTCCAGGCGATCGAGTTACATTAATTGAGCCACAGTTACGTGTCAAGGGAGTAAAGTCGCGTTCATCAGAGTCTGGCACTATTTCGCGCAGCCCGGAAGACGTTGGGGGCGCTGCGAGCTCCTCAGACTCCCTACTCCACTACTCAGTCCCCACTTTGTAGACTGCGAGATTAATATACGCGGTAGAACAAAAGTACAGATTAATAGGCAGAAGAAGTGGGTAGGAAATGAGTGGCGAAAATGGGCTTCATT
>NW_027489201.1:0-73270 GCF_050948215.1 Halictus rubicundus | reverse complement strand
ATTGGATAGAGGATAGGATATAGGATTGGATAGGATAGAGGATAGGATACGATAGTGGATAGATTAGATGAGAGGATAGGATAGAAGATAGGATAGGATAGAGGATAGGATAGGATAGAGGATAGGATAGTGTATTGTATAGGATAGAGGACAGGAGACGATAGAGGATAGGATAGGGTAGACTATAGGATAGGATAGAGGATAGGATAGGATAGAGGATAGGGTAGGATTGAGGATAGTATAGGATAGAGGAAAGGATAGGATAGAGGATCGGATAGGTGATTGGATAGGATAGAGGATAGGATAGGATAGAGGATAGTATTGGATAGAGGATAGGATAGGATAGAGGATAGGATAGGATAGAGGATATGATAGGATAGAGGATCGGATAGGGGATTGGATAGGATAGAGGATAGGATAGGATAGAGGATAGGATAGGATAGAGGATAGGATAGGATTGAGGATAGTATAGGATAAAGGAAAGGATTGGATAGAGGATAGGGTAGGTGATTGGATAGGATAGAGGATTGGATAGGATAGAGGATAGTATAGGATAGAGGATAGGATAGCATAGAGGATAGGATAGGATAGAGGATAGGATAGGATAGAGGATAGGATAGGATAGAGGATAGGATAGGATAGAGGATAGGATAGGATAGCGGATAGGATAGGATATAGGATTGGATAGGATAGAGGATAGGATACGATAGTGGATAGGATAGATGATAGGATAGGATAGAAGATAGGATAGGATAGAGGATAGGATAGGATAGAGGATAGGATAGAGGATAGGATAGTGGATTGTATAGGATAGAGGATAGGATAGGATAGAGGATAGGATACGATAGAGGATAGGATATTATAGAGGATAGGATAGGATAGAGGATAGGATAGGATAGAGGATAGGATAGGATAGAGGATAGGATAGGATAGAGGATAGGATAGGATAGAGGATAGGATAGGATAGAGGATAGGATAGGATAGAGGATAGGATAGGGTAGAGGATAGGATAGGATGGAGGATAGGATAGGATAGAGGATAGGATAGGATAGAGGATAGAGGATAGGATACGATAGAGGATAGGATAGGATAGAGGATAGGATAGGATAGAGGATATGATAGGATAGAGGATCGGATAGGATAGAGGATAGGATAGGATAGAGGATAGGATACGATAGAGGATAGGATATTATAGAGGATAGGATAGGATAGAGGATAGGATAGGATAGAGGATAGGATAGGATAGAGGATTGGATTGGATAGAGGATAGGATATAGGATTGGATAGGATAGAGGATAGGATACGATAGTGGATAGATTAGATGAGAGGATAGGATAGAAGATAGGATAGGATAGAGGATAGGATAGGATAGAGGATAGGATAGTGGATTGTATAGGATAGAGGACAGGAGACGATAGAGGATAGGATAGGGTAGACGATAGGATAGGATAGAGGATAGGATAGGATAGAGGATAGGGTAGGATTGAGGATAGTATAGGATAGAGGAAAGGATAGGATAGAGGATCGGATAGGTGATTGGATAGGATAGAGGATAGGATAGGATAGAGGATAGTATAAGATAGAGGATAGGATAGGATAGAGGATAGGATAGGATAGAGGATAGGATAGGATAGAGGATATGATAGGATAGAGGATCGGATAGGGGATTGGATAGGATAGAGGATAGGATAGGATAGAGGATAGGATAGGATAGAGGATAGGATAGGATAGCGGATAGGATAGGATATAGGATTGGATAGGATAGAGGATAGGATACGATAGAGGATAGGATAGGATAGAGGATAGGGTAGGGGATTGGATAGGATAGAGGATAGGATGGGATAGAGGACAGGATAGGATTGCGGATAGGATAGGATAGAGGAAAGGATAGGATAGAGGATCGGATAGGTGATTGGATAGGATAGAGGATAGGATAGGATAGAGGATAGTATAGATTAGAGGATAGGATAGGATAGAATATAGAATAGGATAGAGGATAGGATACTATAGAGGATAGGATAAGATAGAGGATCGGATAGGATGGAGGATAGGATAGGATAGAGGATAGTATAGGATAGAGGATAGGATAGGATAGAGGATCGGATAGGTGATTGGATAGGATAGAGGATAGGATAGGATAGAGGATAGTATAGGATAGAGGATAGGATAGGATAGAATATAGAATAGGATAGAGGATAGGATACTATAGAGGATAGGATAAGATAGAGGATCGGATAGGATGGAGGATAGGATAGGATAGAGGATAGTATAGGATAGAGGATAGGTTAGGATAGAGGATAGGATAGGAAAGAGGATATGATAGGATAGAGGATCGGATAGGGGATTGGATAGGATAGAGGATAGGATAGGATAGAGGATAGGATAGGATTGAGGATAGTATAGGATAAAGGAAAGGATAGGATAGAGGATAGGATAGGTGATTGGATAGGATAGAGGATTGGATAGGATAGAGGATAGTATAGGATAGAGGATAGGATAGCATAGAGGATAGGATAGGATAGAGGATAGGATAGGATAGGGGATAGGATAGGATAGAGGATCGAGGATAGGATAGGATAGAGGATAGGATAGGATAGCGGATAGGATAGGATATAGGATTGGATAGGATGGAGGATAGGATAGGATAGAGGATAGGATACGATAGAGGATAGAATAGAATTTAGAATAGGATAGGATAGAGGATACGATATTATAGTGGAGAGGATCGAATAGAGGATAGGATAGCGGATAGGATAGGATAGAGTATAGAATAGGATAGAGGATAGGATAGGATAGAGGATAGAATAGGATTGAAGATAGGATAGGATAGAGGAAAGGATAGGATAGAGGATCGGATAGGTGATTGGATAGGGTAGAGGATAGGATAGGATAGAGGATAGTATAGGATAGAGGATAGGATTGGATAGAGGATAGTATAGGATAGAGGATAGGATAGGATAGAGGATAGGATAGGATAGGATAGAGGATAGGATAGGATAGAGGATACGATAGGATAGAGGGTAGGATAGGATAGAGGATAGGATAGGATAGAGGATAGGATAGGATAGGATAGGATAGAGGATAGGATAGGATTGAGGATAGGATAGGATAGAGGATAGGATTTTATAGAGGATAGGATAGGATAGAGGATAGGATAGTATAGAGGATAGGATAGGATAGATTATAGGATAGGATAGATGATAGGATAGGGGATTGTAGAGGATAGAGGACAGGTGACGATAGAGGATAGGATAGAGGATAGGTTAGGGGATTGGATAGGATAGAGGATAGGATAGGATAGAGGATAGGATAGAGGATAGGATAGGATAGAGGATAGGATAGGATAGAGGATAGGATAGGATTGAGGATAGGATAGGATAGAGGATAGGATAGAATAGAGGATAGGATAGGATAGAGGATAGGATAGGATTGAGGATAGGATAGGATAGAGGATAGGATATTATAGAGGATAGGATAGGATAGAGGATAGGATAGGATAGAGGATGGGATAGGATAGCGGATAGGATAGGATAGAGGATAGGATAGAGGATAGGATAGGATAGAGGATAGGATAGGGGATTGGATAGGATACAGGATAGGATAGGATAGAGGATAGGATAGGATTGAGGATAGGATAGGATAGAGGAAAGGATAGGATAGAGGATCGGATAGGTGATTGGATAGGATAGAGGATAGGATAGGATAGAGTATAGAATAGGATAGAAAATAGGATAGGATAGAGGATAGAATACGATTGATGATAGGATAGGATAGAGGATAGGATAGGATAGAGGATAGGATAGGGTAGGATAGGATAGAGGATAGGATAGGATACAGGATAGGATAGGATGGAGGATAGGATAGTATAGAGGGTAGGATAGGATAGAGGATAGGATAGGATAGAGGATAGGATAGGATAGATGATAGGATAGGAAAGAGGATAGGATAGGATAGAGGATAGGATAGGATAGAGGATAGGATAGGGGATTGTAGAGGATAAAGGACAGGAGACGATAGAGGATAGGATAGAGGATAGGTTAGGGGATTGGATAGGATAGAGGATAGGATAGGATAGATGATAGGATAGAGGATAGGATAGGATAGAGGATAGGATAGGGTAGAGGATAGGATAGGATAGAGGATAGGATAGGATAGAGGATAGGATAGAGGATAGGATAGGATAGAGGATAGGATAGGATAGAGGATAGGATAGGATAGAGGATAGGATAGGATAGAGGATAGGATAGGATAGAGGATAGGATAGGATAGAGGATAGGATAGGATAGAGGTTAGGTTGGATAGAGTATAGAATAGGATAGAGGATAGGATAGGATAGAGGATAGGATAGGATTGAGGATAGTATAGGATAGAGGAAAGGATAGGATAGAGGATAGGATAGGATAGCGGATAGGATAGGGGATTGGATAGGATACAGGATAGGATAGGATAGAGGATAGGATAGGATTGAGGATAGGATAGGATAGAGGAAAGGATAGGATAGAGGATCGGATAGGATAGGATAGAGTATAGGATTGGATAGAGGATATGATAGGATAGAGGATATGATAGGATAGAGGATAGGATAGGATAGAGGAAAGGATAGGATAGAGGATCGGATAGGTGATTGGATAGGATAGAGGATAGGATAGGATAGAGGATAGGATAGGATAGAGGATAGGATAGGATAGAGGATAAGATAGGATAGAGGATAGGATAGGATAGAGGATAGGATTGGATAGGATAGAGGATAGGATAGGATAGAGGATAGGAGAGGATAGAGGATAGGATAGGATTGAGGATAGTATAGGATAGAGGAAAGGATAGGATAGAGGATAGGATAGGATAGCGGATAGGATAGGGGATTGGATAGGATACAGGATAGGATAGGATAGAGGATAGGATAGGATTGAGGATAGGATAGGATAGAGGAAAGGATAGGATAGAGGATCGGATAGGATAGGATAGAGTATAGGATTGGATAGAGGATACGATATTATAGAGGATAGGATAGGATAGAGGATAAGATAGGATAGAGGATAGGATAGGATAGAGGATAGGATTGGATAGGATAGAGGATAGGATAGGATAGAGGATAGGAGAGGATAGAGGATATGATAGGATAGAGGATCGGATAGGGGATTGGATAGGATAGAGGATAGGATAGCGGACAGGATAGGATAGAGTATAGAATAGGATAGAGGATAGGATAGGATAGAGGATAGAATAGGATTGATGATAGGATAGGATATAGGAAAGGATAGGATAGAGGATCGGATAGGTGATTGGATAGGATAGAGGATAGGATAGGATAGAGGATAGGATAGGATAGAGGATAGGATAGGATAGGATAGAGGATAGGATAGGATAGAGGATAGGATAGGATAGAGGATAGGATAGGATAGAGGATAGGATAGGATAGAGGATAGGATAGGATAGAGGATAGGATAGGATAGAGGATAGGATAGGATAGAGGTTAGGTTGGATAGAGGATAGGATAGGATAGAGGATAGGATAGGATTGAGGATAGTATAGGATAGAGGAAAGGATAGGATAGAGGATAGGATAGGATAACGGATAGGATAGGATAGAGGATAGTATAGGATAGAGGATAGTATAGGATAGAGGATAGGATAGTATAGAGGATAGGATAGGATAGAGTATAGAATAGGATAGAGGATAGGATAGGATAGAGGATAGAATAGGATTGATGATAGGATAGAATAGAGGAAAGGATAGGATAGAGGATCGGATAGGTGATTGGATAGGATAGAGGATAGGATAGGATAGAGGATAGTATAGGATAGAGGATAGGATAGGATAGAGGATAGGATAGGATAAGATAGAGGATAGGATAGGATAGAGGATAGGATAGGATAGAGGATGGGATAGGATAGAGGATAGGATAGGATAGAGGATAGGATAGGATAGAGGATATGATAGGATAGAGGATCGGATAGGGGATTGGATAGGATAGAGGATAGGATAGGATTGAGGATAGTATAGGATAGAGGAAAGGATAGGATAGAGGATCGGATAGGTGATTGGATAGGATAGAGGATAGGATAGGATAGAGGATAGTATAGGATAGAGGATAGGATATCATAGAGGATAGGATAGGGTAGGATAGGATAGAGGATAGGATAGGATACAGGATAGGATAGGATGGAGGATAGGATAGTATAGAGGGTAGGATAGGATAGAGGATAGGATAGGATAGAGTATAGGATTGGATAGAGGATACGATATTATAGAGGATAGGATAGGATAGAGGATAAGATAGGATAGAGGATAGGATAGGATAGAGGATAGGATTGGATAGGATAGAGGATAGGATAGGATAGAGGATAGGAGAGGATAGAGGATATGATAGGATAGAGGATCGGATAGGGGATTGGATAGGATAGAGGATAGGATAGCGGACAGGATAGGATAGAGTATAGAATAGGATAGAGGATAGGATAGGATAGAGGATAGAATAGGATTGATGATAGGATAGGATAGAGGCAAGGATAGGATAGAGGATCGGATAGGTGATTGGATAGGATAGAGGATAGGATAGGATAGAGGATAGGATAGGATAGAGGATAGGATAGGATAGGATAGAGGATAGGATAGGATAGAGGATAGGATAGGATAGAGGATAGGATAGGATAGAGGATAGGATAGGATAGAGGATAGGATAGGATTGAGGATAGTATAGGATAGAGGAAAGGATAGGATAGAGGATAGGATAGGATAACGGATAGGATAGGATAGAGGATAGTATAGGATAGAGGATAGTATAGGATAGAGGATAGGATAGTATAGAGGATAGGATAGGATAGAGTATAGAATAGGATAGAGGATAGGATAGGATAGAGGATAGAATAGGATTGATGATAGGATAGGATAGATTAAAGGATAGGATAGAGGATCGGATAGAGGATAGGATAGGATAGAGGATAGGATAGGATAGAGGATAGGATAGGATAGAGGATAGGATAGGATAGAGGATAGGATAGGATAGAGGATAGGATAGGATAGAGGATAGGATAGGATAGAGGTTAGGTTGGATAGAGTATAGAATAGGATAGAGGATAGGATAGGATAGAGGATAGGATAGGAATGAGGATAGTATAGGATAGAGGAAAGGATAGGATAGAGGATAGGATAGGATAGCGGATAGGATAGGGGATTGGATAGGATACAGGATAGGATAGGATAGAGGATAGGATAGGATTGAGGATATGATAGGATAGAGGAAAGGATAGGATAGAGGATCGGATAGGATAGGATAGAGTATAGGATTGGATAGAGGATACGATATTATAGAGGATAGGATAGGATAGAGGATAAGATAGGATAGAGGATAGGATAGGATAGAGGATAGGATTGGATAGGATAGAGGATAGGATAGGATAGAGGATAGGAGAGGATAGAGGATATGATAGGATAGAGGATCGGATAGGGGATTGGATAGGATAGAGGATAGGATAGCGGACAGGATAGGATAGAGTATAGAATAGGATAGAGGATAGGATAGGATAGAGGATAGAATAGGATTGATGATAGGATAGGATAGAGGAAAGGATAGGATAGAGGATCGGATAGGTGATTGGATAGGATAGAGGATAGGATAGGATAGAGGATAGTATAGGATAGAGGATAGGATAGGATAGAGGATAGGATAGGATGGAGGATAGGATAGGATAGAGGATAGGATAGGATAGAGGTTAGGTTGGATAGAGGATAGGATAGGATAGAGGATAGGATAGGATTGAGGATAGTATAGGATAGAGGAAAGGATAGGATAGAGGATAGGATAGGATAACGGATAGGATAGGATAGAGGATAGTATAGGATAGAGGATAGTATAGGATAGAGGATAGGATAGGATAGAGGATAGGATAGGGTAGGATAGGATAGAGGATAGGATAGGATACAGGATAGGATAGGTTGGAGGATAGGATAGGATAGAGGATAGGATAGGATAGAGGATAGGATAGGATAGAGGATATGATAGGATAGAGGATCGGATAGGATAGAGGATCGGATAGGATAGAGGATAGGATAGGATAGAGGATAGAATACGATAGAGGATAGGATATTATAGAGGATAGGATAGGATAGAGGATAGGATAGGATAGAGGATGGGATAGGATAGCGGATAGGATAGGATATAGGATTGGATAGGATAGAGGATAGGATACGATAGAGGATAGGATAGGATAGAGGATAGGATAGGGGATTGGATAGGATAGAGGATAGGATAGGATAGAGGATAGGATAGGATTGAGGATAGGATAGGATAGAGGAAAGGATAGGATAGAGGATCGGATAGGTGATTGGATAGGATAGAGGATAGGATAGGATAGAGGATAGGATAGGATAGAGGATAGGATAGTATAGAGGATAGGATAGGATAGAGGATAGGATAGGATTGAGGATAGGATAGGATAGAGGATAGGATATTATAGAGGATAGGATAGGATAGAGGATAGAATAGAGGATAGGATAGGATAGAGGATAGGATAGGATAGAGGATAAGATAGGATAGAGGATAGGATAGGATAGAGGATAGGATAGGATAGAGGATAGGATAGGATAGAGGATAGGATAGGATAGAGGATAGGATAGGATAGAGGATAGGATAGGATAGAGGATAGGATGGGATAGAGGATAGGATAGGATAGAGCATAGGATAGGATAGAGGATAGGATAGGATAGAGGATAGGATATGATAGAGGATAGGATAGGATAGAGGTTAGGTTGGATAGAGTATAGAATAGGATAGAGGATAGGATAGGATAGAGGATAGGATAGGATTGAGGATAGTATAGGATAGAGGAAACGATAGGATAGAGGATAGGATAGGATAGCGGATAGGATTGGATAGAGGATAGTATAGGATAGAGGATAGGATAGGATAGAGGATAGGATAGGATAGAGGATAGGATAGGATAGAGGATACGATAGGATAGAGGATAGGATAGGATAGAGGATAGGATAGGATAGAGGATAGGATAGGATAGAGGATAGGATAGGATTGAGGATAGGATAGGATAGAGGATAGGATATTATAGAGGATAGGATAGGATAGAGGATAGGATAGGATAGAGGATGGGATAGGATAGCGGATAGGATAGGATATAGGATTGGATAGGATAGAGGATAGGATACGATAGAGGATAGGATAGGATAGAGGATCGGATAGGGGATTGGATAGGATAGAGGATAGGATAGGATAGAGGATAGGATGGGATAGAGGATAGGATAGGATAGAGGATAGGATAGGATAGAGGATAGGATAGGATAGGATAGAGGATAGGATAGGATAGAGGATAGGATAGGATAGAGGATAGGATAGGATAGAGGATAGGATAGGATAGAGGTTAGGTTGGATAGAGGATAGGATAGGATAGAGGATAGGATAGGATTGAGGATAGTATAGGATAGAGGAAAGGATAGGATAGAGGATAGGATAGGATAGCGGATAGGATAGGATAGAGGATAGTATAGGATAGAGGATAGTATAGGATAGAGGATAGGATAGGATAGAGGATAGGATAGGGTAGGATAGAATAGAGGATAGGATAGGATACAAGATAGGATAGGATGGAGGATAGGATAGGATAGAGGATAGGATAGGATAGAGGATAGGATAGGATAGAGGATAGGATAGGATAGAGGATATGATAGGATAGAGGATCGGATAGGATAGAGGATAGGATAGGATAGAGGATAGAATACGATAGAGGATAGGATATTATAGAGGATAGGATAGGATAGAGGATAGGATAGGATAGAGGATGGGATAGGATAGCGGATAGGATAGGATATAGGATTGGATAGGATAGAGGATAGGATAGGATAGAGGATAGGATAGGGGATTGGATAGGATAGAGGATAGGATAGGATAGAGGATAGGATAGGATTGAGGATAGGATAGGATAGAGGAAAGGATAGGATAGAGGAAAGGATAGGATAGAGGATAGGATAGGATAGCGGATAGGATAGGATAGATGATAGTATAGGATAGAGGATAGGATAGGATAGAGGATAGGATAGGATAGAGGATAGGATAGGATAGAGGATAGGATAGGATAGAGGATCGGATAGGATAGAGGATACGATAGGATAGAGGATAGGATAGGATAGAGGATAGGATAGGATAGAGGATAGGATAGGATAGAGGATAGGATAGGATAGAGGATATTATAGGATAGAGGATAGGATAGGATAGGATAGAGTATAGGATAGGATAGAGGATACGATATTATAGAGGATAGGATAGGATAGAGGAACCGATAGGGTATTGGATAGGATAGAGCATAGGATAAAGAATAGGATAGGATAGAGAATAGGATAGGGGATTGGATAGCATACGGGATTGGATAGGATAGAGGATAGGATACGATAGACGATAGGATAGGATGGAGGATAGGATAGGGGATTGGATAGGATAGAGTATAGGATAGGATAGGATAGAGGATACGATATTATAGAGGATTGGATAGGATAGAGGATAGGATCGGATAGAGGATAGGATAGGGGATTGGATAGGATAGAGGAAAGGATAGGATAGAGGATAGGATAGGATAGAGGATAGGATATAGGATTGGATAGGTTAGAGGATAGGATACGATAGTGTATAGGATAGATGATAGGATAGGATAGAGGATAGGATAGGATAGAGGATAGGATAGGTGATTGGATAGGATAGAGGAAAGGATAGGATAGAGGATAGGATAGGATTGAGGATAGGATAGGATAGAGGAAAGGATAGGATAGAAGATCGGATAGGGGATTGGATAGGATAGAGGATAGGATAGGATTGAGGATAGTATAGGATAGAGGAAAGGATAGGATAGAGGATCGGATAGGTGATTGGATAGGATAGAGGATAGTATTGGATAGAGGATAGGATATCATAGAGGATAGGATAGGATAGAGGATAGGATAGGATTGAGGATAGTATAGGATAGAGGAAAGGATAGGATAGAGGATAGGATAGGATAGCGGATAGGATAGGATAGAGGATAGTATAGGATAGAGGATAGGATAGGATAGAGGATAGGATAGGATAGAGGATCGGATAGGATAGAGGATACGATAGGATAGAGGATAGGATAGGATAGAGGATAGGATAGGATAGAGGATAGGATAGGATAGAGGATAGGATAGGATTGAGGATAGGATAGGATAGAGGATAGGATATTATAGAGGATAGGATAGGATAGAGGATAGGATAGGATAGAGGATAGGATAGGATAGAGGATATGATAGGATAGAGGATAGGGTAGGATAGAGGATAGTATAGGATAGAGGATAGGATAGGATAGAGGAGAGTATAGGATAGAGGATAGGATAGGATAGAGGATAGGATAGGATAGAGGATAGGATAGGATAGAGGATATTATAGAGGATAGGATAGGATAGAGGATAGGATAGGATAGAGGATAGGATAGGATAGAGGATAGAATAGGATAGAGGATAGGATAGAGGATAGGATAGGGGATTGGATAGGATAGAGTATAGGATACGATAGAGGATAGGATCCGATAGAGGAAAGTATAGGGGGTTGGATAGGATAGAGGATAGGAGACGATAGAGGATAGGATAGGGGATTGGATAGGATAGAGGATAGGAGACGATAGAGGATAGGATAGGGGATTGTATAGGATAGAGGACAGGAGACGATAGAGGATAGGATAGGTTAGAGGATAGGATAGGATAGAGGATAGGATAGTATAGAGGATAGGATAGGATAGGATAGAGGATAGGATAGGATAGAGGATAGGATAGGATAGAGGATAGGATAGGATAGAGGATAGGATAGGATAGAGGATAGGATAGGATAGAGGATATGATAGGATAGAGGATAGGATAGAGGATAGGATAGGATAGAGGATATGATAGGATAGAGGATAGGATAGGATAGAGGATAGGATAGGATAGATGATAGGATAGGATAGAGGATAGGATAGGATAGAGGATAGGAGACGATAGAGGATAGGAGACGATAGAGGATAGGATAGGGGATTGGATAGGATAGAGGATAGGAGACGATAGAGGATAGGATAGGGGATTGTATAGGATAGAGGACAGGAGACGATAGAGGATAGGATAGGTTAGAGGATAGGATAGGATAGAGGATAGGATAGGATAGAGGATAGGATAGGATAGGATAGAGGATAGGATAGGATAGAGGATAGGATAGGATAGAGGATAGGATAGGATAGAGGATAGGATAGGATAGAGGATAGGATAGGATAGAGGATATGATAGGATAGAGGATAGGATAGAGGATTGGATAGGATAGAGGATATGATAGGATAGAGGATAGGATAGGATAGAGGATAGGATAGGATAGATGATAGGATAGGATAGAGGATAGGATAGGATAGAGGATAGGATAGGATAGAGGATATGATAGGATAGAGGATAGGATAGGATGGAGGATAGGATAAGATAGAGGATAGGATAGGGGATTGGATAGGATAGAGTATAGGATACGATAGAGGATAGGATCCGATAGAGGAAAGTATAGGGGATTGGATAGGATAGAGGATAGGAGACGATAGAGGATAGGATAGGGGATTGGATAGGATAGAGGATAGGAGACGATAGAGGACAGGATAGGTTAGAGGATAGGATAGGATAGAGGATAGGATAGGATAGAGGATAGGATAGGATAGAGGATAGGATAGGATAGAGGATAGGATAGAGGATAGGATAGGATAGAGGATAGGATAGGATAGAGGATAGGATAGGATAGAGGATAGAATAGGATAGAGGATAGGATAGAGGATAGGATAGAGGATAGGATAGAGGATAGGATAGAGGATAGGATAGGATAGAGGATAGGATAGGATAGAGGATAGAGTATAGGATACGATAGAGGATAGGATAGGATAGAGGATAGGATAGGATTGAGGATAGTATAGGATAGAGTATAGGATACGATAGAGGATAGGATCCGATAGAGGAAAGTATAGGGGGTTGGATAGGATAGAGGATAGGAGACGATAGAGGATAGGATAGGGGATTGGATAGGATAGAGGATAGGAGACGATAGAGGATAGGATAGGGGATTGTATAGGATAGAGGACAGGAGACGATAGAGGATAGGATAGGTTAGAGGATAGGATAGGATAGAGGATAGGATAGGATAGAGGATAGGATAGGATAGAGGATAGGATAGGATAGAGGATAGGATAGGATTGAGGATAGGATAGAATAGAGGAAAGGATAGGATAGAGGATCGGATAGGTGATTGGATAGGATAGAGGATAGGATAGGATAGAGGATCGGATAGGTGATTGGATAGGATAGGATAGAGGATAGGATAGGATAAGATAGAGGATAGGATAGGATAGAGGATAGGATAGGATAGAGGATAGGATAGGATAGAGTATAGGATAGGATAGAGGATAGAGGATAGGATACGATAGAGGATAGGATAGGATAGAGGATAGGATAGGGGATTGGATAGGATAGAGGATAGGATAGGATAGTGGATAGGATAGGATTGAGGATAGGATAGGATAGAGGATAGAGGATAGGATAGGATAGAGGATAGGATAGGATAGAGGATAGGATAGGATAGAGGATATGATAGGATAGAGGATCGGATAGGATAGAGGATAGGATAGGATAGAGGATAGGATACGATAGAGGATAGGATATTATAGAGGATAGGATAGGATAGAGGATAGGATAGGATAGAGGATCGGATTGGATAGAGGATAGGATATAGGATTGGATAGGATAGAGGATAGGATACGATAGTGGATAGATTAGATGAGAGGATAGGATAGAAGATAGGATAGGATAGAGGATAGGATAGGATAGAGGATAGGATAGTGTATTGTATAGGATAGAGGACAGGAGACGATAGAGGATAGGATAGGGTAGACTATAGGATAGGATAGAGGATAGGATAGGATAGAGGATAGGGTAGGATTGAGGATAGTATAGGATAGAGGAAAGGATAGGATAGAGGATCGGATAGGTGATTGGATAGGATAGAGGATAGGATAGGATAGAGGATAGTATTGGATAGAGGATAGGATAGGATAGAGGATAGGATAGGATAGAGGATATGATAGGATAGAGGATCGGATAGGGGATTGGATAGGATAGAGGATAGGATAGGATAGAGGATAGGATAGGATAGAGGATAGGATAGGATTGAGGATAGTATAGGATAAAGGAAAGGATTGGATAGAGGATAGGGTAGGTGATTGGATAGGATAGAGGATTGGATAGGATAGAGGATAGTATAGGATAGAGGATAGGATAGCATAGAGGATAGGATAGGATAGAGGATAGGATAGGATAGAGGATAGGATAGGATAGAGGATAGGATAGGATAGAGGATAGGATAGGATAGCGGATAGGATAGGATATAGGATTGGATAGGATAGAGGATAGGATACGATAGTGGATAGGATAGATGATAGGATAGGATAGAAGATAGGATAGGATAGAGGATAGGATAGGATAGAGGATAGGATAGAGGATAGGATAGTGGATTGTATAGGATAGAGGATAGGATAGGATAGAGGATAGGATACGATAGAGGATAGGATATTATAGAGGATAGGATAGGATAGAGGATAGGATAGGATAGAGGATAGGATAGGATAGAGGATAGGATAGGATAGAGGATAGGATAGGATAGAGGATAGGATAGGATAGAGGATAGGATAGGGTAGAGGATAGGATAGGATGGAGGATAGGATAGGATAGAGGATAGGATAGGATAGAGGATAGGATAGGATAGAGGATAGGATAGGATTGAGGATAGTATAGGATAAAGGAAAGGATAGGATAGAGCATAGGATAGGTGATTGGATAGGATAGAGGATTGGATAGGATAGAGGATAGTATAGGATAGAGGATAGGATAGCATAGAGGATAGGATAGGATAGAGGATAGGATAGGATAGAGGATAGGATAGGATAGAGGATCGAGGATAGGATAGGATAGAGGATAGGATAGGATAGCGGATAGGATAGGATATAGGATTGGATAGGATAGAGGATAGGATACGATAGAGGATAGAATAGGATAGAGGATAGGATACTATAGAGGATACGATAAGATAGAGGATCGGATAGGATGGAGGATAGGATAGGATAGAGGATAGGATACGATAGAGGATAGAATAGAATTTAGAATAGGATAGGATAGAGGATACGATATTATAGTGGAGAGGATCGAATAGAGGATAGGATAGCGGATAGGATAGGATAGAGTATAGAATAGGATAGAGGATAGGATAGGATAGAGGATAGAATAGGATTGAAGATAGGATAGGATAGAGGAAAGGATAGGATAGAGGATCGGATAGGTGATTGGATAGGGTAGAGGATAGGATAGGATAGAGGATAGTATAGGATAGAGGATAGGATTGGATAGAGGATAGTATAGGATAGAGGATAGGATAGGATAGAGGATAGGATAGGATAGGATAGAGGATAGGATAGGATAGAGGATACGATAGGATAGAGGGTAGGATAGGATAGAGGATAGGATAGGATAGAGGATAGGATAGGATAGGATAGGATAGAGGATAGGATAGGATTGAGGATAGGATAGGATAGAGGATAGGATTTTATAGAGGATAGGATAGGATAGAGGATAGGATAGTATAGAGGATAGGATAGGATAGATTATAGGATAGGATAGATGATAGGATAGGGGATTGTAGAGGATAGAGGACAGGAGACGATAGAGGATAGGATAGAGGATAGGTTAGGGGATTGGATAGGATAGAGGATAGGATAGGATAGAGGATAGGATAGAGGATAGGATAGGATAGAGGATAGGATAGGATAGAGGATAGGATAGGATTGAGGATAGGATAGGATAGAGGATAGGATAGAATAGAGGATAGGATAGGATAGAGGATAGGATAGGATTGAGGATAGGATAGGATAGAGGATAGGATATTATAGAGGATAGGATAGGATAGAGGATAGGATAGGATAGAGGATGGGATAGGATAGCGGATAGGATAGGATAGAGGATAGGATAGAGGATAGGATAGGATAGAGGATAGGATAGGGGATTGGATAGGATACAGGATAGGATAGGATAGAGGATAGGATAGGATTGAGGATAGGATAGGATAGAGGAAAGGATAGGATAGAGGATCGGATAGGTGATTGGATAGGATAGAGGATAGGATAGGATAGAGTATAGAATAGGATAGAAAATAGGATAGGATAGAGGATAGAATACGATTGATGATAGGATAGGATAGAGGAAAGGATAGGATAGAGGATCGGATAGGTGATTGGATAGGATAGAGGATAGGATAGGATAGAGGATAGTATAGGATAGAGGATAGGATAGGATAGAGGATAGGATAGGATAAGATAGAGGATAGGATAGGATAGAGGATAGGATAGGATAGAGGATAGGATAGGATAGAGGATAGGATAGGGTAGGATAGGATAGAGGATAGGATAGGATACAGGATAGGATAGGATGGAGGATAGGATAGTATAGAGGGTAGGATAGGATAGAAGATAGGATAGGATAGAGGATAGGATAGGATAGATGATAGGATAGGAAAGAGGATAGGATAGGATAGAGGATAGGATAGGATAGAGGATAGGATAGGGGATTGTAGAGGATAAAGGACAGGAGACGATAGAGGATAGGATAGAGGATAGGTTAGGGGATTGGATAGGATAGAGGATAGGATAGGATAGATGATAGGATAGAGGATAGGATAGGATAGAGGATAGGATAGGGTAGAGGATAGGATAGGATAGAGGATAGGATAGGATAGAGGATAGGATAGAGGATAGGATAGGATAGAGGATAGGATAGGATAGAGGATAGGATAGGATAGAGGATAGGATAGGATAGAGGATAGGATAGGATAGAGGTTAGGTTGGATAGAGTATAGAATAGGATAGAGGATAGGATAGGATAGAGGATAGGATAGGATTGAGGATAGTATAGGATAGAGGAAAGGATAGGATAGAGGATAGGATAGGATAGCGGATAGGATAGGGGATTGGATAGGATACAGGATAGGATAGGATAGAGGATAGGATAGGATTGAGGATAGGATAGGATAGAGGAAAGGATAGGATAGAGGATCGGATAGGATAGGATAGAGTATAGGATTGGATAGAGGATATGATAGGATAGAGGATATGATAGGATAGAGGATAGGATAGGATAGAGGAAAGGATAGGATAGAGGATCGGATAGGTGATTGGATAGGATAGAGGATAGGATAGGATAGAGGATAGGATAGGATAGAGGATAGGATAGGATAGAGGATAAGATAGGATAGAGGATAGGATAGGATAGAGGATAGAGGATAGGATTGGATAGGATAGAGGATAGGATAGGATAGAGGATAGGAGAGGATAGAGGATAGGATAGGATTGAGGATAGTATAGGATAGAGGAAAGGATAGGATAGAGGATAGGATAGGATAGCGGATAGGATAGGGGATTGGATAGGATACAGGATAGGATAGGATAGAGGATAGGATAGGATTGAGGATAGGATAGGATAGAGGAAAGGATAGGATAGAGGATCGGATAGGATAGGATAGAGTATAGGATTGGATAGAGGATACGATATTATAGAGGATAGGATAGGATAGAGGATAAGATAGGATAGAGGATAGGATAGGATAGAGGATAGGATTGGATAGGATAGAGGATAGGATAGGATAGGATAGAGGATAGGATAGGATAGAGGATAGGATAGGATAGAGGATAGGATAGGATAGAGGATAGGATAGGATAGAGGATAGGATAGGATAGAGGATAGGATAGGATAGAGGTTAGGTTGGATAGAGGATAGGATAGGATAGAGGATAGGATAGGATTGAGGATAGTATAGGATAGAGGAAAGGATAGGATAGAGGATAGGATAGGATAACGGATAGGATAGGATAGAGGATAGTATAGGATAGAGGATAGTATAGGATAGAGGATAGGATAGTATAGAGGATAGGATAGGATAGAGTATAGAATAGGATAGAGGATAGGATAGGATAGAGGATAGAATAGGATTGATGATAGGATAGAATAGAGGAAAGGATAGGATAGAGGATCGGATAGGTGATTGGATAGGATAGAGGATAGGATAGGATAGAGGATAGTATAGGATAGAGGATAGGATAGGATAGAGGATAGGATAGGATAAGATAGAGGATAGGATAGGATAGAGGATAGGATAGGATAGAGGATGGGATAGGATAGAGGATAGGATAGGATAGAGGATAGGATAGGATAGAGGATATGATAGGATAGAGGATCGGATAGGGGATTGGATAGGATAGAGGATAGGATAGGATTGAGGATAGTATAGGATAGAGGAAAGGATAGGATAGAGGATCGGATAGGTGATTGGATAGGATAGAGGATAGGATAGGATAGAGGATAGTATAGGATAGAGGATAGGATAGGATAGAGGATAGGATAGGATAGAGGATATGATAGGATAGAGGATAGGATAGAGGATAGGATAGGATAGAGGATATGATAGGATAGAGGATAGGATAGGATAGAGGATAGGATAGGATAGATGATAGGATAGGATAGAGGATAGGATAGGATAGAGGATAGGAGACGATAGAGGATAGGATAGGGGATTGGATAGGATAGAGGATAGGAGACGATAGAGGATAGGATAGGGGATTGTATAGGATAGAGGACAGGAGACGATAGAGGATAGGATAGGTTAGAGGATAGGATAGGATAGAGGATAGGATAGGATAGAGGATAGGATAGGATAGGATAGAGGATAGGATAGGATAGAGGATAGGATAGGATAGAGGATAGGATAGGATAGAGGATAGGATAGGATAGAGGATAGGATAGGATAGAGGATATGATAGGATAGAGGATAGGATAGAGGATTGGATAGGATAGAGGATATGATAGGATAGAGGATAGGATAGGATAGAGGATAGGATAGGATAGATGATAGGATAGGATAGAGGATAGGATAGGATAGAGGATAGGATAGGATAGAGGATATGATAGGATAGAGGATAGGATAGGATGGAGGATAGGATAAGATAGAGGATAGGATAGGGGATTGGATAGGATAGAGTATAGGATACGATAGAGGATAGGATAGGGGATTGGATAGGATAGAGGATAGGAGACGATAGAGGACAGGATAGGTTAGAGGATAGGATAGGATAGAGGATAGGATAGGATAGAGGATAGGATAGGATAGAGGATAGGATAGGATAGAGGATAGGATAGAGGATAGGATAGGATAGAGGATAGGATAGGATAGAGGATAGGATAGGATAGAGGATAGAATAGGATAGAGGATAGGATAGAGGATAGGATAGAGGATAGGATAGAGGATAGGATAGAGGATAGGATAGGATAGAGGATAGGATAGGATAGAGGATAGAGTATAGGATACGATAGAGGATAGGATAGGATAGAGGATAGGATAGGATTGAGGATAGTATAGGATAGAGTATAGGATACGATAGAGGATAGGATCCGATAGAGGAAAGTATAGGGGGTTGGATAGGATAGAGGATAGGAGACGATAGAGGATAGGATAGGGGATTGGATAGGATAGAGGATAGGAGACGATAGAGGATAGGATAGGGGATTGTATAGGATAGAGGACAGGAGACGATAGAGGATAGGATAGGTTAGAGGATAGGATAGGATAGAGGATAGGATAGGATAGAGGATAGGATAGGATAGAGGATAGGATAGGATAGAGGATAGGATAGGATTGAGGATAGGATAGAATAGAGGAAAGGATAGGATAGAGGATCGGATAGGTGATTGGATAGGATAGAGGATAGGATAGGATAGAGGATCGGATAGGTGATTGGATAGGATAGGATAGAGGATAGGATAGGATAAGATAGAGGATAGGATAGGATAGAGGATAGGATAGAATAGAGGATAGGATAGGATAGAGTATAGGATAGGATAGAGGATAGAGGATAGGATACGATAGAGGATAGGATAGGATAGAGGATATTATAGGGGATTGGATAGGATAGAGGATAGGATAGGATAGTGGATAGGATAGGATTGAGGATAGGATAGGATAGAGGATAGAGGATAGGATAGGATAGAGGATAGGATAGGATAGAGGATAGGATAGGATAGAGGATATGATAGGATAGAGGATCGGATAGGATAGAGGATAGGATAGGATAGAGGATAGGATACGATAGAGGATAGGATATTATAGAGGATAGGATAGGATAGAGGATAGGATAGGATAGAGGATCGGATTGGATAGAGGATAGGATATAGGATTGGATAGGATAGAGGATAGGATACGATAGTGGATAGATTAGATGAGAGGATAGGATAGAAGATAGGATAGGATAGAGGATAGGATAGGATAGAGGATAGGATAGTGTATTGTATAGGATAGAGGACAGGAGACGATAGAGGATAGGATAGGGTAGACTATAGGATAGGATAGAGGATAGGATAGGATAGAGGATAGGGTAGGATTGAGGATAGTATAGGATAGAGGAAAGGATAGGATAGAGGATCGGATAGGTGATTGGATAGGATAGAGGATAGGATAGGATAGAGGATAGTATTGGATAGAGGATAGGATAGGATAGAGGATAGGATAGGATAGAGGATATGATAGGATAGAGGATCGGGTAGGGGATTGGATAGGATAGAGGATAGGATAGGATAGAGGATAGGATAGGATAGAGGATAGGATAGGATTGAGGATAGTATAGGATAAAGGAAAGGATTGGATAGAGGATAGGGTAGGTGATTGGATAGGATAGAGGATTGGATAGGATAGAGGATAGTATAGGATAGAGGATAGGATAGCATAGAGGATAGGATAGGATAGAGGATAGGATAGGATAGAGGATAGGATAGGATAGAGGATAGGATAGGATAGAGGATAGGATAGGATAGCGGATAGGATAGGATATAGGATTGGATAGGATAGAGGATAGGATACGATAGTGGATAGGATAGATGATAGGATAGGATAGAAGATAGGATAGGATAGAGGATAGGATAGGATAGAGGATAGGATAGAGGATAGGATAGTGGATTGTATAGGATAGAGGATAGGATAGGATAGAGGATAGGATACGATAGAGGATAGGATATTATAGAGGATAGGATAGGATAGAGGATAGGATAGGATAGAGGATAGGATAGGATAGAGGATAGGATAGGATAGAGGATAGGATAGGATAGAGGATAGGATAGGATAGAGGATAGGATAGGGTAGAGGATAGGATAGGATGGAGGATAGGATAGGATAGAGGATAGGATAGGATAGAGGATAGAGGATAGGATACGATAGAGGATAGGATAGGATAGAGGATAGGATAGGGGATTGGATAGGATAGAGGATAGGATAGGATAGAGGAAAGGATAGGATAGAGGATCGGATAGGTGATTGGATAGGATAGAGGATAGGATAGGATAGAGGATAGTATAGGATAGAGGATAGGATAGGATAGAGGATAGGATAGGATAGAGGATAGGATAGCATAGAGGATAGGATAGGATAGAGGATATTATAGGACAGAGGATAGGATAGGATAGGATAGGATAGAGTATAGGATAGGATAGAGGATACGATATTATAGAGGATAGGATAGGATAGTGGATAGGATAGGATTGAGGATAGGATAGGATAGAGGATGGAGGATAGGATAGGATAGAGGATAGGATAGGATAGAGGATAGGATAGGATAGAGGATATGATAGGATAGAGGATCGGATAGGATAGAGGATAGGATAGGATAGAGGATAGGATACGATAGAGGATAGGATATTATAGAGGATAGGATAGGATAGAGGATAGGATAGGATAGAGGATAGGATAGGATAGAGGATTGGATTGGATAGAGGATAGGATATAGGATTGGATAGGATAGAGGATAGGATACGATAGTGGATAGATTAGATGAGAGGATAGGATAGAAGATAGGGTAGGGGATTGGATAGGATAGAGGATAGGATGGGATAGAGGACAGGATAGGATTGCGGATAGGATAGGATAGAGGAAAGGATAGGATAGAGGATCGGATAGGTGATTGGATAGGATAGAGGATAGGATAGGATAGAGGATAGTATAGATTAGAGGATAGGATAGGATAGAATATAGAATAGGATAGAGGATAGGATACTATAGAGGATAGGATAAGATAGAGGATCGGATAGGATGGAGGATAGGATAGGATAGAGGATAGTATAGGATAGAGGATAGGATAGGATAGAGGATCGGATAGGTGATTGGATAGGATAGAGGATAGGATAGGATAGAGGATAGTATAGGATAGAGGATAGGATAGGATAGAATATAGAATAGGATAGAGGATAGGATACTATAGAGGATAGGATAAGATAGAGGATCGGATAGGATGGAGGATAGGATAGGATAGAGGATAGTATAGGATAGAGGATAGGTTAGGATAGAGGATAGGATAGGAAAGAGGATATGATAGGATAGAGGATCGGATAGGGGATTGGATAGGATAGAGGATAGGATAGGATAGAGGATAGGATAGGATTGAGGATAGTATAGGATAAAGGAAAGGATAGGATAGAGGATAGGATAGGTGATTGGATAGGATAGAGGATTGGATAGGATAGAGGATAGTATAGGATAGAGGATAGGATAGCATAGAGGATAGGATAGGATAGAGGATAGGATAGGATAGAGGATAGGATAGGATAGAGGATCGAGGATAGGATAGGATAGAGGATAGGATAGGATAGCGGATAGGATAGGATATAGGATTGGATAGGATAGAGGATAGGATACGATAGAGGATAGAATAGGATAGAGGATAGGATACTATAGAGGATACGATAAGATAGAGGATCGGATAGGATGGAGGATAGGATAGGATAGAGGATAGGATACGATAGAGGATAGAATAGAATTTAGAATAGGATAGGATAGAGGATACGATATTATAGTGGAGAGGATCGAATAGAGGATAGGATAGCGGATAGGATAGGATAGAGTATAGAATAGGATAGAGGATAGGATAGGATAGAGGATAGAATAGGATTGAAGATAGGATAGGATAGAGGAAAGGATAGGATAGAGGATCGGATAGGTGATTGGATAGGGTAGAGGATAGGATAGGATAGAGGATAGTATAGGATAGAGGATAGGATTGGATAGAGGATAGTATAGGATAGAGGATAGGATAGGATAGAGGATAGGATAGGATAGGATAGAGGATAGGATAGGATAGAGGATACGATAGGATAGAGGGTAGGATAGGATAGAGGATAGGATAGGATAGAGGATAGGATAGGATAGGATAGGATAGAGGATAGGATAGGATTGAGGATAGGATAGGATAGAGGATAGGATTTTATAGAGGATAGGATAGGATAGAGGATAGGATAGTATAGAGGATAGGATAGGATAGATTATAGGATAGGATAGATGATAGGATAGGGGATTGTAGGGGATAGAGGACAGGAGACGATAGAGGATAGGATAGAGGATAGGTTAGGGGATTGGATAGGATAGAGGATAGGATAGGATAGAGGATAGGATAGAGGATAGGATAGGATAGAGGATAGGATAGGATAGAGGATAGGATAGGATTGAGGATAGGATAGGATAGAGGATAGGATAGAATAGAGGATAGGATAGGATAGAGGATAGGATAGGATTGAGGATAGGATAGGATAGAGGATAGGATATTATAGAGGATAGGATAGGATAGAGGATAGGATAGGATAGAGGATGGGATAGGATAGCGGATAGGATAGGATAGAGGATAGGATAGAGGATAGGATAGGATAGAGGATAGGATAGGGGATTGGATAGGATACAGGATAGGATAGGATAGAGGATAGGATAGGATTGAGGATAGGATAGGATAGAGGAAAGGATAGGATAGAGGATCGGATAGGTGATTGGATAGGATAGAGGATAGGATAGGATAGAGTATAGAATAGGATAGAAAATAGGATAGGATAGAGGATAGAATACGATTGATGATAGGATAGGATAGAGGAAAGGATAGGATAGAGGATCGGATAGGTGATTGGATAGGATAGAGGATAGGATAGGATAGAGGATAGTATAGGATAGAGGATAGGATAGGATAGAGGATAGGATAGGATAAGATAGAGGATAGGATAGGATAGAGGATAGGATAGGATAGAGGATAGGATAGGGTAGGATAGGATAGAGGATAGGATAGGATACAGGATAGGATAGGATGGAGGATAGGATAGTATAGAGGGTAGGATAGGATAGAAGATAGGATAGGATAGAGGATAGGATAGGATAGATGATAGGATAGGAAAGAGGATAGGATAGGATAGAGGATAGGATAGGATAGAGGATAGGATAGGGGATTGTAGAGGATAAAGGACAGGAGACGATAGAGGATAGGATAGAGGATAGGTTAGGGGATTGGATAGGATAGAGGATAGGATAGGATAGATGATAGGATAGAGGATAGGATAGGATAGAGGATAGGATAGGGTAGAGGATAGGATAGGATAGAGGATAGGATAGGATAGAGGATAGGATAGAGGATAGGATAGGATAGAGGATAGGATAGGATAGAGGATAGGATAGGATAGAGGATAGGATAGGATAGAGGATAGGATAGGATAGAGGTTAGGTTGGATAGAGTATAGAATAGGATAGAGGATAGGATAGGATAGAGGATAGGATAGGATTGAGGATAGTATAGGATAGAGGAAAGGATAGGATAGAGGATAGGATAGGATAGCGGATAGGATAGGGGATTGGATAGGATACAGGATAGGATAGGATAGAGGATAGGATAGGATTGAGGATAGGATAGGATAGAGGAAAGGATAGGATAGAGGATCGGATAGGATAGGATAGAGTATAGGATTGGATAGAGGATATGATAGGATAGAGGATATGATAGGATAGAGGATAGGATAGGATAGAGGAAAGGATAGGATAGAGGATCGGATAGGTGATTGGATAGGATAGAGGATAGGATAGGATAGAGGATAGGATAGGATAGAGGATAGGATAGGATAGAGGATAAGATAGGATAGAGGATAGGATAGGATAGAGGATAGGATTGGATAGGATAGAGGATAGGATAGGATAGTGGATAGGAGAGGATAGAGGATAGGATAGGATTGAGGATAGTATAGGATAGAGGAAAGGATAGGATAGAGGATAGGATAGGATAGCGGATAGGATAGAGGATTGGATAGGATACAGGATAGGATAGGATAGAGGATAGGATAGGATTGAGGATAGGATAGGATAGAGGAAAGGATAGGATAGAGGATCGGATAGGATAGGATAGAGTATAGGATTGGATAGAGGATACGATATTATAGAGGATAGGATAGGATAGAGGATAAGATAGGATAGAGGATAGGATAGGATAGAGGATAGGATTGGATAGGATAGAGGATAGGATAGGATAGAGGATAGGAGAGGATAGAGGATATGATAGGATAGAGGATCGGATAGGGGATTGGATAGGATAGAGGATAGGATAGCGGACAGGATAGGATAGAGTATAGAATAGGATAGAGGATAGGATAGGATAGAGGATAGAATAGGATTGATGATAGGATAGGATATAGGAAAGGATAGGATAGAGGATCGGATAGGTGATTGGATAGGATAGAGGATAGGATAGGATAGAGGATAGGATAGGATAGAGGATAGGATAGGATAGGATAGAGGATAGGATAGGATAGAGGATAGGATAGGATAGAGGATAGGATAGGATTGAGGATAGTATAGGATAGAGGAAAGGATAGGATAGAGGATAGGATAGGATAACGGATAGGATAGGATAGAGGATAGTATAGGATAGAGGATAGTATAGGATAGAGGATAGGATAGTATAGAGGATAGGATAGGATAGAGTATAGAATAGGATAGAGGATAGGATAGGATAGAGGATAGAATAGGATTGATGATAGGATAGAATAGAGGAAAGGATAGGATAGAGGATCGGATAGGTGATTGGATAGGATAGAGGATAGGATAGGATAGAGGATAGTATAGGATAGAGGATAGGATAGGATAGAGGATAGGATAGGATAAGATAGAGGATAGGATAGGATAGAGGATAGGATAGGATAGAGGATGGGATAGGATAGAGGATAGGATAGGATAGAGGATAGGATAGGATAGAGGATATGATAGGATAGAGGATCGGATAGGGGATTGGATAGGATAGAGGATAGGATAGGATTGAGGATAGTATAGGATAGAGGAAAGGATAGGATAGAGGATCGGATAGGTGATTGGATAGGATAGAGGATAGGATAGGATAGAGGATAGTATAGGATAGAGGATAGGATATCATAGAGGATAGGATAGGGTAGGATAGGATAGAGGATAGGATAGGATACAGGATAGGATAGGATGGAGGATAGGATAGGATAGAGGTTAGGTTGGATAGAGGATAGGATAGGATAGAGGATAGGATAGGATTGAGGATAGTATAGGATAGAGGAAAGGATAGGATAGAGGATAGGATAGGATAGAGGATAGGATAGGATAGAGGATAGGATAGGATAGAGGATAGGATAGGATAGAGGATAGGATAGGATAGAGGATAGGATAGGATAGAGGATAGGATAGGATAGAGGATAGGATAGGATAGAGGTTAGGTTGGATAGAGTATAGAATAGGATAGAGGATAGGATAGGATAGAGGATAGGATAGGAATGAGGATAGTATAGGATAGAGGAAAGGATAGGATAGAGGATAGGATAGGATAGCGGATAGGATAGGGGATTGGATAGGATACAGGATAGGATAGGATAGAGGATAGGATAGGATTGAGGATATGATAGGATAGAGGAAAGGATAGGATAGAGGATCGGATAGGATAGGATAGAGTATAGGATTGGATAGAGGATACGATATTATAGAGGATAGGATAGGATAGAGGATAAGATAGGATAGAGGATAGGATAGGATAGAGGATAGGATTGGATAGGATAGAGGATAGGATAGGATAGAGGATAGGAGAGGATAGAGGATATGATAGGATAGAGGATCGGATAGGGGATTGGATAGGATAGAGGATAGGATAGCGGACAGGATAGGATAGAGTATAGAATAGGATAGAGGATAGGATAGGATAGAGGATAGAATAGGATTGATGATAGGATAGGATAGAGGAAAGGATAGGATAGAGGATCGGATAGGTGATTGGATAGGATAGAGGATAGGATAGGATAGAGGATAGTATAGGATAGAGGATAGGATAGGATAGAGGATAGGATAGGATAGAGGATAGGATAGGATAGAGGATAGGATAGGATAGAGGTTAGGTTGGATAGAGGATAGGATAGGATAGAGGATAGGATAGGATTGAGGATAGTATAGGATAGAGGAAAGGATAGGATAGAGGATAGGATAGGATAACGGATAGGATAGGATAGAGGATAGTATAGGATAGAGGATAGTATAGGATAGAGGATAGGATAGGATAGAGGATAGGATAGGGTAGGATAGGATAGAGGATAGGATAGGATACAGGATAGGATAGGTTGGAGGATAGGATAGGATAGAGGATAGGATAGGATAGAGGATAGGATAGGATAGAGGATATGATAGGATAGAGGATCGGATAGGATAGAGGATCGGATAGGATAGAGGATAGGATAGGATAGAGGATAGAATACGATAGAGGATAGGATATTATAGAGGATAGGATAGGATAGAGGATAGGATAGGATAGAGGATGGGATAGGATAGCGGATAGGATAGGATATAGGATTGGATAGGATAGAGGATAGGATACGATAGAGGATAGGATAGGATAGAGGATAGGATAGGGGATTGGATAGGATAGAGGATAGGATAGGATAGAGGATAGGATAGGATTGAGGATAGGATAGGATAGAGGAAAGGATAGGATAGAGGATCGGATAGGTGATTGGATAGGATAGAGGATAGGATAGGATAGAGGATAGGATAGGATAGAGGATAGGATAGTATAGAGGATAGGATAGGATAGAGGATAGGATAGGATTGAGGATAGGATAGGATAGAGGATAGGATATTATAGAGGATAGGATAGGATAGAGGATAGAATAGAGGATAGGATAGGATAGAGGATAGGATAGGATAGAGGATAAGATAGGATAGAGGATAGGATAGGATAGAGGATAGGATAGGATAGAGGATAGGATAGGATAGAGGATAGGATAGGATAGAGGATAGGATAGGATAGAGGATAGGATAGGATAGAGGATAGGATGGGATAGAGGATAGGATAGGATAGAGCATAGGATAGGATAGAGGATAGGATAGGATAGAGGATAGGATATGATAGAGGATAGGATAGGATAGAGGTTAGGTTGGATAGAGTATAGAATAGGATAGAGGATAGGATAGGATAGAGGATAGGATAGGATTGAGGATAGTATAGGATAGAGGAAACGATAGGATAGAGGATAGGATAGGATAGCGGATAGGATTGGATAGAGGATAGTATAGGATAGAGGATAGGATAGGATAGAGGATAGGATAGGATAGAGGATAGGATAGGATAGAGGATACGATAGGATAGAGGATAGGATAGGATAGAGGATAGGATAGGATAGAGGATAGGATAGGATAGAGGATAGGATAGGATTGAGGATAGGATAGGATAGAGGATAGGATATTATAGAGGATAGGATAGGATAGAGGATAGGATAGGATAGAGGATGGGATAGGATAGCGGATAGGATAGGATATAGGATTGGATAGGATAGAGGATAGGATACGATAGAGGATAGGATAGGATAGAGGATAGGATAGGGGATTGGATAGGATAGAGGATAGGATAGGATAGAGGATAGGATGGGATAGAGGATAGGATAGGATAGAGGATAGGATAGGATAGAGGATAGGATAGGATAGGATAGAGGATAGGATAGGATAGAGGATAGGATAGGATAGAGGATAGGATAGGATAGAGGATAGGATAGGATAGAGGTTAGGTTGGATAGAGGATAGAATAGGATAGAGGATAGGATAGGATTGAGGATAGTATAGGATAGAGGAAAGGATAGGATAGAGGATAGGATAGGATAGCGGATAGGATAGGATAGAGGATAGTATAGGATAGAGGATAGTATAGGATAGAGGATAGGATAGGATAGAGGATAGGATAGGGTAGGATAGAATAGAGGATAGGATAGGATACAAGATAGGATAGGATGGAGGATAGGATAGGATAGAGGATAGGATAGGATAGAGGATAGGATAGGATAGAGGATAGGATAGGATAGAGGATATGATAGGATAGAGGATCGGATAGGATAGAGGATAGGATAGGATAGAGGATAGAATACGATAGAGGATAGGATATTATAGAGGATAGGATAGGATAGAGGATAGGATAGGATAGAGGATGGGATAGGATAGCGGATAGGATAGGATATAGGATTGGATAGGATAGAGGATAGGATAGGATAGAGGATAGGATAGGGGATTGGATAGGATAGAGGATAGGATAGGATAGAGGATAGGATAGGATTGAGGATAGGATAGGATAGAGGAAAGGATAGGATAGAGGAAAGGATAGGATAGAGGATAGGATAGGATAGCGGATAGGATAGGATAGATGATAGTATAGGATAGAGGATAGGATAGGATAGAGGATAGGATAGGATAGAGGATATGATAGGATAGAGGATAGGATAGGATAGAGGATAGGATAGGATAGAGGATCGGATAGGATAGAGGATACGATAGGATAGAGGATAGGATAGGATAGAGGATAGGATAGGATAGAGGATAGGATAGGATAGAGGATAGGATAGGATAGAGGATATTATAGGATAGAGGATAGGATAGGATAGGATAGAGTATAGGATAGGATAGAGGATACGATATTATAGAGGATAGGATAGGATAGAGGAAACGATAGGGTATTGGATAGGATAGAGCATAGGATAAAGAATAGGATAGGATAGAGAATAGGATAGGGGATTGGATAGCATACGGGATTGGATAGGATAGAGGATAGGATACGATAGACGATAGGATAGGATGGAGGATAGGATAGGGGATTGGATAGGATAGAGTATAGGATAGGATAGGATAGAGGATACGATATTATAGAGGATTGGATAGGATAGAGGATAGGATCGGATAGAGGATAGGATAGGGGATTGGATAGGATAGAGGAAAGGATAGGATAGAGGATAGGATAGGATAGAGGATAGGATATAGGATTGGATAGGTTAGAGGATAGGATACGATAGTGTATAGGATAGATGATAGGATAGGATAGAGGATAGGATAGGATAGAGGATAGGATAGGTGATTGGATAGGATAGAGGAAAGGATAGGATAGAGGATAGGATAGGATTGAGGATAGGATAGGATAGAGGAAAGGATAGGATAGAAGATCGGATAGGGGATTGGATAGGATAGAGGATAGGATAGGATTGAGGATAGTATAGGATAGAGGAAAGGATAGGATAGAGGATCGGATAGGTGATTGGATAGGATAGAGGATAGTATTGGATAGAGGATAGGATATCATAGAGGATAGGATAGGATAGAGGATAGGATAGGATTGAGGATAGTATAGGATAGAGGAAAGGATAGGATAGAGGATAGGATAGGATAGCGGATAGGATAGGATAGCGGATAGGATAGGATAGAGGATAGTATAGGATAGAGGATAGGATAGGATAGAGGATAGGATAGGATAGAGGATCGGATAGGATAGAGGATACGATAGGATAGAGGATAGGATAGGATAGAGGATAGGATAGGATAGAGGATAGGATAGGATAGAGGATAGGATAGGATTGAGGATAGGATAGGATAGAGGATAGGATATTATAGAGGATAGGATAGGATAGAGGATAGGATAGGATAGAGGATAGGATAGGATAGAGGATATGATAGGATAGAGGATAGGGTAGGATAGAGGATAGTATAGGATAGAGGATAGGATAGGATAGAGGAGAGTATAGGATAGAGGATAGGATAGGATAGAGGATAGGATAGGATAGAGGATAGGATAGGATAGAGGATAGGATAGAGGATAGGATAGGATAGAGGATAGGATAGGATAGAGGATAGGATAGGATAGAGGATAGAATAGGATAGAGGATAGGATAGAGGATAGGATAGGGGATTGGATAGGATAGAGTATAGGATACGATAGAGGATAGGATCCGATAGAGGAAAGTATAGGGGGTTGGATAGGATAGAGGATAGGAGACGATAGAGGATAGGATAGGGGATTGGATAGGATAGAGGATAGGAGACGATAGAGGATAGGATAGGGGATTGTATAGGATAGAGGACAGGAGACGATAGAGGATAGGATAGGTTAGAGGATAGGATAGGATAGAGGATAGGATACTATAGAGGATAGGATAGGATAGGATAGAGGATAGGATAGGATAGAGGATAGGATAGGATAGAGGATAGGATAGGATAGAGGATAGGATAGGATAGAGGATAGGATAGGATAGAGGATATGATAGGATAGAGGATAGGATAGAGGATAGGATAGGATAGAGGATATGATAGGATAGAGGATAGGATAGGATAGAGGATAGGATAGGATAGATGATAGGATAGGATAGAGGATAGGATAGGATAGAGGATAGGAGACGATAGAGGATAGGATAGGGGATTGGATAGGATAGAGGATAGGAGACGATAGAGGATAGGATAGGGGATTGTATAGGATAGAGGACAGGAGACGATAGAGGATAGGATAGGTTAGAGGATAGGATAGGATAGAGGATAGGATAGGATAGAGGATAGGATAGGATAGGATAGAGGATAGGATAGGATAGAGGATAGGATAGGATAGAGGATAGGATAGGATAGAGGATAGGATAGGATAGAGGATAGGATAGGATAGAGGATATGATAGGATAGAGGATAGGATAGAGGATTGGATAGGATAGAGGATATGATAGGATAGAGGATAGGATAGGATAGAGGATAGGATAGGATAGATGATAGGATAGGATAGAGGATAGGATAGGATAGAGGATAGGATAGGATAGAGGATATGATAGGATAGAGGATAGGATAGGATGGAGGATAGGATAAGATAGAGGATAGGATAGGGGATTGGATAGGATAGAGGATAGGATAGGATAGAGGATAGGATAGAGGATAGGATAGGATAGAGGATAGGATAGGATAGAGGATAGGATAGGATAGAGGATAGAATAGGATAGAGGATAGGATAGAGGATAGGATAGAGGATAGGATAGAGGATAGGATAGAGGATAGGATAGGATAGAGGATAGGATAGGATAGAGGATAGAGTATAGGATACGATAGAGGATAGGATAGGATAGAGGATAGGATAGGATTGAGGATAGTATAGGATAGAGTATAGGATACGATAGAGGATAGGATCCGATAGAGGAAAGTATAGGGGGTTGGATAGGATAGAGGATAGGAGACGATAGAGGATAGGATAGGGGATTGGATAGGATAGAGGATAGGAGACGATAGAGGATAGGATAGGGGATTGTATAGGATAGAGGACAGGAGACGATAGAGGATAGGATAGGTTAGAGGATAGGATAGGATAGAGGATAGGATAGGATAGAGGATAGGATAGGATAGAGGATAGGATAGGATAGAGGATAGGATAGGATTGAGGATAGGATAGAATAGAGGAAAGGATAGGATAGAGGATCGGATAGGTGATTGGATAGGATAGAGGATAGGATAGGATAGAGGATCGGATAGGTGATTGGATAGGATAGGATAGAGGATAGGATAGGATAAGATAGAGGATAGGATAGGATAGAGGATAGGATAGGATAGAGGATAGGATAGGATAGAGTATAGGATAGGATAGAGGATAGGATAGGATAGAGGATATGATAGGATAGAGGATCGGATAGGGGATTGGATAGGATAGAGGATAGGATAGGATTGAGGATAGTATAGGATAGAGGAAAGGATAGGATAGAGGATCGGATAGGTGATTGGATAGGATAGAGGATAGGATAGGATAGAGGATAGTATAGGATAGAGGATAGGATATCATAGAGGATAGGATAGGATAGAGGATAGGATAGGGTAGGATAGGATAGAGGATAGGATAGGATAGAGGATAGGATAGGATAGAGGATAGGATAGGATAGAGGATAGGATAGGATAGAGGATATGATAGGATAGAGGATCGGATAGGATAGAGGATAGGATAGGATAGAGGATAGAATACGATAGAGGATAGGATATTATAGAGGATAGGATAGGATAGAGGATAGGATAGGATAGAGGATAGGATAGGATAGAGGATAGGATAGGATAGGATAGAGGATAGGATAGGATAGAGGATAGGATAGGATAGAGGATAGGATAGGATAGAGGATAGGATAGGATAGAGGATAGGATAGGATAGAGGATAGGATAGAGGATAGGATAGTGGATTGTATAGGATAGAGGATAGGATAGGATAGAGGATAGGATACGATAGAGGATAGGATATTATAGAGGATAGGATAGGATAGAGGATAGGATAGGATAGAGGATAGGATAGGATAGAGGATAGGATAGGATAGAGGATAGGATAGGATAGAGGATAGGATAGGGTAGAGGATAGGATAGGGTAGAGGATAGGATAGGATAGAGGATAGGATAGAAGATTGGATAGGATAGAGGATAGGATAGGATAGGATAGAGGATAGGATAGGATAGAGGATAGGATAGGATAGAGGATAGCATAGGATAGAGGATATGATAGGATAGGGGATAGGATAGGATAGAGGATACGATAGGATAGAGGATAGGATACGATAGAGGATAGGATATTATAGAGGATAGGATAGGATAGAGGATAGGATAGGATAGAGGATAGGATAGGATAGAGGATAGGATAGGTTAGACGATAGGATAGGATAGAGGATAGGATAGGATAGAGGATAGGATAGGATAGAGGATAGGATAGGATAGAGGATAGGATAGAGGATAGGATAGAGGATAGGATAGAGGATAGGATAGAGGATAGGATAGAGGATAGGATAGAGGATAGGATAGGATAGAGGATAGGATACGATAGAGGATAGGATATTATAGAGGATAGGATAGGATAGAGGATAGGATAGGATAGAGGATATGATAGGATAGAGGATAGGATAGGATAGAGGATATGATAGGATAGAGGATAGGA
Source organism: Halictus rubicundus (assembly GCF_050948215.1). Lineage (NCBI taxonomy): Eukaryota > Metazoa > Arthropoda > Insecta > Hymenoptera > Halictidae > Halictus > Halictus rubicundus. Next base: position 39,156 of record NW_027489201.1, on the reverse strand, counting down.
TAGGATGGAGGATAGGATAGGATAGAGGATAGGATAGGGGATTGGATAGGATAGAGTATAGGATACGATAGAGGATAGGATCCGATAGAGGAAAGTATAGGGGATTGGATAGGATAGAGGATAGGAGACGATAGAGGATAGGATAGGGGATTGAATAGGTGATTGGATAGGATAGAGGATAGGATAGGATAGGGTAGGATAGGATAGAGGATAGAATAGAGGATAGGATAGGATAGAGGATAGGATAGGATAGAGGATAGGATAGGATAGAGGATAGGATAGGATGGAGGACAGGAGACGATAGAGGACAGGATAGGATAGAGGATAGGATAGGATAGAGGATAGAATAGGATTGAGGATAAGATAGGATAGAGGATAGGATAGGATAGAGAATAGGATAGTATAGATGATATTATGGGAAAGAGGATAGGATATGGTAGAGGTTACGATATTGTAGAGGATAGGATAGGATAGATGATATTATAGGATCGAGGATACGATATTATAGAGGATACGATAGGATAGAGGATAGAATAGGATAGATGATATTATAGGTAAGAGGATAGGATAGGATCGAAGAAAGGATAGGATAGAGGATAGGACAGGATAGAGGATAGGATAGGATAGAGGATAGGATAGGATTGGGGATAGGGTAGGATAGAGGATAGGACAGGATAGAGGATAGGACAGGGGGTTTGATAGGATAGCGGATAGCATACGATAGACGATAGGATAGGATAGAGGATAGGATAGGATAGAGAATAGGATAGGATAGATAATATTATAGGAAAGAGGATAGGATATGATAGAGGGTACGATATTATAGAGGATAGGATAATATAGAGGATAGGATAATATAGAGGATAGGATAGGATAGAGGATAGAATAGGATTGAGGATAAGATAGGATAGAGGATAGGATAGGATAGAGGATAGGATATGATAGAGGATAGGATAGGATAGAGGATAGGATAGGATAGAGGATAGGATAGGATAGAGGATAGGATAGGATAGAGGATAGAATAGGATTGAGGATAAGATAGGATAGAGGATAGGATAGAGGATAGGATATGATAGAGGATAGGATAGGATAGAGGATAGGATAGGATAGAGGATATGATAGGATTGGGGATAGGGTAGGATAGAGGATAGGATAGGATAGAGGATAAGATAGGATAGAGAATAGGATAGGATAGAGAATAGGATAGGGGATTGGATAGGGTGGAGGATAGGATAGGATAGAGAATAGGATAGGATAGAGGATAGGATAGGATAGAGGATAGGATAGGATAGAGGATAGGATAGGATAGAGGATAGGATAGCATAGAGGATAGGATAGCATACAGGATAGAATAGGATTGAGGATAAGATAGGATAGAGGATAGGATGGGATAGGATAGAGAATAGAATAGGATAGATGATATTATAGGAAAGGGGATAGGACATGATAGAGGATACGATATTATAGAGGATAGGATAGGATAGAGGATAGGATAGGATAGAGGATAAGATAGGATAGAGAATAGGATAGGATAGAGAATAGGATAGGGGATTGGATAGGATGGAGGATAGGATAGGATAGAGAATAGGATAGGATAGAGGATAGGTTAGGATGGATGATATTATAGGAAAGAGGATAGGATATGATAGAGGATAGGATAGGATAGAGGATAGGATAGAATAGAGGATAGGATAGGATTGGTGATAATGTAGGATAGAGGATAGAGCAGGATAGAGGATAGGATAGGGGGTTTGATAGGATAGAGGGTAGGATACGATAGACGATAGGATAGGATAGAGGATAGGATAGGATAGAGAATAGGATAGGATAGATGATATTATAGGAAAGAGGATAGGATATGATAGAGGATAGAACATTATTGAGGATAAGATAGGATAGAGGATAGGATAGGATAGAGAATAGGATAGGATAGATGATATTATGGGAAAGAGGATGGGATATGGTAGAGGATACGATATTGTAGAGGATAGGATAGGATAGATGATATTATAGGATAGAGGATACGATATTATAGAGGATAGGATAGGATAGAGGATAGAATAGTCTAGATGATATTATAGGAAAGAGGATAGGATATGATAGAGGAGAGGATAGGATAGAGGATAGGATAGGATAGAGGATAGGATAGGATTGGGGATAGGGTAGGATAGAGGATAAGATAGGATAGAGGATAGGATAGGATAGAGAATAGGATAGGATAGATGATATTATGGGAAAGAGGATAGGATATGGTAGAGGATACGATATTGTAGAGGATAGGATAGAATAGATGATATTATAGGATAGAGGATACGATATTATAGAGGATAGGATAGGATAGAGGATAGAATAGTCTAGATGATATTATAGGAAAGAGGATAGGATATGATAGAGGAGAGGATAGGATAGAGGATAGGATAGGATAGAGGATAGGATAGGATTGGGGATAGGGTAGGATAGAGGATAGGACAGGATAGAGGATAGGATAGGATTGAGGGTAAGATAGGATAGAGGATAGGATAGGATAGAGAATAGGATAGGATAGATGATATTATAGGATAGAGGATACGATATTATAGAGGATAGGATAGCATAGAAGGTACTATAGGATAGATGATATTATAGGAAAGAGGATAGGATTTGATAGATGATACGATATTATAGAGGATAGGATAGGATAGAGGATAGGATAGGATAGAGAATAGGATAGGATAGATGATATTATAGGATAGAGGATACGATAATATAGAGGATAGGATAGGATAGAGGATAGGATAGGATAGAGGATAGGATAGGATGGAGGACAGGAGACGATAGAGGACAGGAGACGATAGAGGAGAGAGGATAGGATAGAGGATAGGATAGGATAGGATAGATGATAGGATAGGATAGATGATAGGATATGATAGAGGATAGGATAGGATAGAGGATAGAATAGGATAGATGATATTATAGGAAAGAGGATAGGATAGGATCGAAGAAAGGATAGGATAGAGGATAGGATAGGATAGAGGATAGGATAGGATAGAGGATAGAATAGGATTGAGGATAAGATAGGATAGAGGATAGGATAGGATAGAGAATAGGCTAGGATAGATGATATTATGGGAAAGAGGATAGGATATGGTAGAGGTTACGATATTGTAGAGGATAGGATAGGATAGATGATATTATAGGATAGAGGATACGATATTATAGAGGATAGGATAGGAAAGAGGATAGAATAGTCTAGATGATAGGATGTGATAGAGGAGAGGATAGGATAGAGGATAGGATAGGATAGAGGATAGGATAGGATTGGGGATAGGGTAGGATAGAGGATGGGACAGGATAGAGGATAGGATAGGATTGAGGGTAAGATAGGATAGAGGATAGGATAGGATAGAGAATAGGATAGGATAGATGATATTATAGGATAGAGGATACGATATTATAGAGGATAGGATAGCATAGAAGGTACTATAGGATAGATGATATTATAGGAAAGAGGATAGGATTTGATAGATGATACGATATTATAGAGGATAGGATAGAGGATAGGATAGGATAGAGAATAGGATAGGATAGATGATATTATAGGATAGAGGATACGATATTATAGAGGATAGGATAGCATAGAAGATACTATAGGATAGATGATATTATAGGAAAGAGGATAGGATGTGATAGATGATACGATATTATAGAGGATAGGATAGGATAGAGGATAGGATAGGATACAGGATAGAATAGGATTGCGGATAAGATAGGATAGAGGATAGGATAGGATAGAGGATAGGATAGAGGATTGGATAGGATAGAGGATAGAATAGGATTGAGGATAAGATAGGATAGAGGATAGGATAGGATGGAGAATAGGATAGGATAGATGATATTATGGGAAATAGGATAATATATGATAGAGGATACGATATTGTAGAGGATAGGATAGGATAGATGATATTATAGGATAGAGGATACGATATTATAGAGGATAGGATAGGATAGAGGATAGAATAGGATTGCGGATAAGATAGGATAGAGGATAGGATAGGATAGAGGATAGGATAGAGGATTGGATAGGATAGAGGATAGGATAGGATTGAGGATAGAATAGGATTGAGGATAAGATAGGATAGAGGATAGGATAGGATAGAGAATAGGATAGGGTAGATGATATTATGGGAAAGAGGATAGGAAATGGTAGAGGATACGATATTGTAGAGGATAGGATAGGATAGATGAAATTATAGGATAGAGGATACGATATTATAGAGGATACGATAGGATAGAGGATAGAATAGGATAGATGATATTATAGGAAAGAGGATAGGATAGGATCGAAGAAAGGATAGGATAGAGGATAGGATAGGATAGAGGATAGGATAGGATAGAGGATAGGATAGGATGGAGGACAGGAGACGATAGAGGACAGGAGACGATAGAGGAGAGAGGATAGGATAGAGGATAGGATAGGATAGAGGATAGAATAGGATTGAGGATAAGATAGGATAGAGGATAGGATAGGATAGAGAATAGGATAGGATAGATGATATTATGGGAAAGAGGATAGGATATGGTAGAGGATACGATATTGTAGAGGATAGGATAGGATAGATGATATTATAGGATAGAGGATACGATATTATAGAGGATAGGATAGGAAAGAGGATAGAATAGTCTAGATGATATTATAGGAAAGATGATAGGATGTGATAGAGGAGAGGATAGGATAGAGGATAGGATAGGATAGAGGATAGGATAGGATTGGGGATAGGGTAGGATAGAGGATAGGACAGGATAGAGGATAGGATAGGATTGAGGGTAAGATAGGATAGAGGATAGGATAGCATAGAAGGTACTATAGGATAGATGATATTATAGGAAAGAGGATAGGATTTGATAGATGATACGATATTATAGAGGATAGGATAGAGGATAGGATAGGATAGAGAATAGGATAGGATAGATGATATTATAGGATAGAGGATACGATATTATAGAGGATAGGATAGCATAGAAGATACTATAGGATAGATGATATTATAGGAAAGAGGATAGGATGTGATAGATGATACGATATTATAGAGGATAGGATAGGATAGAGGATAGGATAGGATAGATGATATTATAGGATAGAGGACACGATATTATAGAGGATAGGATCGCATAGAAGATACTATAGGATAGATGATATTATAGGAAAGAGGATAGGATGTGATAGATGATACGATATTATAGAGGATAGGATAGGATAGAGGACAGAATAGGATAGATGATATTATAGGAAAGAGGATAGGATATGATAGAGGATAGGATAGGATAGAGGATAGGATAGGATAGAGGATAGGATAGGATAGAGGATAGGATAGGATAGAGGATAGGATAGGATAGAGGATAGGATAGGATAGAGGATAGGATAGGATAGAGGATAGGATAGGATAGAGGATAGGATAGGATAGAGGATAGGATAGGATAGAGGATAGGATAGGATGGAGGACAGGAGACGATAGAGGACAGGAGACGATAGAGGAGAGAGGATAGGATAGAGGATAGGATAGGATACAGGATAGGATAGGATAGAGGATAGGATAGGAAAGAGGATAGGATAGGATAGAGGATAGGATAGGATTGGGGATAGGGTAGGATAGAGGATACGATATTATAGAGGATAGGATAATATAGAGGATAGGATAGGATAGAGGATAGGATAGGATAGAGGATAGGATAGGATAGAGGATAGAATAGGATTGAGGATAAGATAGGATAGAGGATAGGATAGGATAGAGGATAGGATATGATAGAGGATAGGATAGGATAGAGGATAGGATAGGATAGAGGATAGGATAGGATTGGGGATAGGGTAGGATAGAGGATAGGATAGGATAGAGGATAGGATAGGATAGAGGATAGGATAGGATAGGATAGGATAGAGGATAGGATAGGATAGAGGATAAGATAGGATGGAGGATAGGATAGGATAGAGGATAGGATATGATAGAGGATAGGATAGGATAGAGGATAGGATAGGATAGAGGATAGGATAGGATAGGGGATAGGGTAGGATAGAGGATAGAATAGGATTGAGGATAAGATAGGATAGAGGATAGGATAGGATAGGATGGAGAATAGGATAGGATAGATGATATTATAGGAAAGGGGATAGGATATGATAGAGGATACAATATTATAGAGGATAGGATAGGATAGAGGATAGGATAGGATAGAGGATAAGATGGGATAGAGGATAGGATAGGATAGAGGATAGGATAGGATAGAGGATAGGATAGGATGGAGGACAGGAGACGATAGAGGACAGGAGACGATAGAGGAGAGAGGATAGGATAGAGGATAGGATAGGATACAGGATAGGATAGGATAGAGGATAGGATAGGAAAGAGGATAGGATAGGATAGAGGATAGGATAGGATTGGGGATAGGGTAGGATAGAGGATACGATATTATAGAGGATAGGATAATATAGAGGATAGGATAGGATAGAGGATAGGATAGGATAGAGGATAGGATAGGATAGAGGATAGAATAGGATTGAGGATAAGATAGGATAGAGGATAGGATAGGATAGAGGATAGGATATGATAGAGGATAGGATAGGATAGAGGATAGGATAGGATAGAGGATAGGATAGGATAGAGGATAGGATAGGATGGAGGACAGGAGACGATAGAGGACAGGAGACGATAGAGGAGAGAGGATAGGATAGAGGATAGGATAGGATAGGATAGATGATAGGATAGGATAGATGATAGGATAGGATAGAGGATAGGATAGGATAGAGGATAGAATAGGATTGAGGATAAGTTAGGATCGAGGATAGGATAGGATAGAGAATAGGATAGGATAGATGATATTATGGGAAAGAGGATAGGATATGGTAGAGGTTACGATATTGTAGAGGATAGGATAGGATAGATGATATTATAGGATCGAGGATACGATATTATAGAGGATACGATAGGATAGAGGATAGAATAGGATAGATGATATTATAGGAAAGAGGATAGGATAGGATCGAAGAAAGGATAGGATAGAGGATAGGATAGGATGGAGGACAGGAGACGATAGAGGACAGGAGACGATAGAGGAGAGAGGATAGGATAGAGGATAGGATAGGATAGAGGATAGAATAGGATTGAGGATAAGATAGGATAGAGGATAGGATAGGATAGAGAATAGGCTAGGATAGATGATATTATGGGAAAGAGGATAGGATATGGTAGAGGTTACGATATTGTAGAGGATAGGATAGGATAGATGATATTATAGGATAGAGGATACGATATTATAGAGGATAGGATAGGAAAGAGGATAGAATAGTCTAGATGATAGGATATGATAGAGGAGAGGATAGGATAGAGGATAGGATAGGATAGAGGATAGGATAGGATTGGGGATAGGGTAGGATAGAGGATAGGACAGGATAGAGGATAGGATAGGATTGAGGGTAAGATAGGATAGAGGATAGGATAGGATAGAGAATAGGATAGGATAGAGGATAGGATAGGATAGAGGATAGGATAGGATAGAGGATAGGATAGGATAGAGGATAGGATAGGATTGGGGATAGGGTAGGATAGAGGATAGGATAGGATAGAGGATAGGATAGGATAGAGGATAGGATAGGATAGGATAGGATAGAGGATAGGATAGGATAGAGGATAAGATAGGATGGAGGATAGGATAGGATAGAGGATAGGATATGATAGAGGATAGGATAGGATAGAGGATAGGATAGGATAGAGGATAGGATAGGATAGGGGATAGGGTAGGATAGAGGATAGAATAGGATTGAGGATAAGATAGGATAGAGGATAGGATAGGATAGGATGGAGAATAGGATAGGATAGATGATATTATAGGAAAGGGGATAGGATATGATAGAGGATACAATATTATAGAGGATAGGATAGGATAGAGGATAGGATAGGATAGAGGATAAGATAGGATAGAGGATAGGATAGGATAGAGGATAGGATAGGATAGAGGATAGGATAGGATGGAGGACAGGAGACGATAGAGGACAGGAGACGATAGAGGAGAGAGGATAGGATAGAGGATAGGATAGGATACAGGATAGGATAGGATAGAGGATAGGATAGGAAAGAGGATAGGATAGGATAGAGGATAGGATAGGATTGGGGATAGGGTAGGATAGAGGATACGATATTATAGAGGATAGGATAATATAGAGGATAGGATAGGATAGAGGATAGGATAGGATAGAGGATAGGATAGGATAGAGGATAGAATAGGATTGAGGATAAGATAGGATAGAGGATAGGATAGGATAGAGGATAGGATATGATAGAGGATAGGATAGGATAGAGGATAGGATAGGATAGAGGATAGGATAGGATAGAGGATAGGATAGGATGGAGGACAGGAGACGATAGAGGACAGGAGACGATAGAGGAGAGAGGATAGGATAGAGGATAGGATAGGATAGGATAGATGATAGGATAGGATAGATGATAGGATAGGATAGAGGATAGGATAGGATAGGGGATAGAATAGGATTGAGGATAAGTTAGGATCGAGGATAGGATAGGATAGAGAATAGGATAGGATAGATGATATTATGGGAAAGAGGATAGGATATGGTAGAGGTTACGATATTGTAGAGGATAGGATAGGATAGATGATATTATAGGATCGAGGATACGATATTATAGAGGATACGATAGGATAGAGGATAGAATAGGATAGATGATATTATAGGAAAGAGGATAGGATAGGATCGAAGAAAGGATAGGATAGAGGATAGGATAGGATGGAGGACAGGAGACGATAGAGGACAGGAGACGATAGAGGAGAGAGGATAGGATAGAGGATAGGATAGGATAGAGGATAGAATAGGATTGAGGATAAGATAGGGTAGAGGATAGGATAGGATAGAGAATAGGCTAGGATAGATGATATTATGGGAAAGAGGATAGGATATGGTAGAGGTTACGATATTGTAGAGGATAGGATAGGATAGATGATATTATAGGATAGAGGATACGATATTATAGAGGATAGGATAGGAAAGAGGATAGAATAGTCTAGATGATAGGATATGATAGAGGAGAGGATAGGATAGAGGATAGGATAGGATAGAGGATAGGATAGGATTGGGGATAGGGTAGGATAGAGGATAGGACAGGATAGAGGATAGGATAGGATTGAGGGTAAGATAGGATAGAGGATAGGATAGGATAGAGAATAGGATAGGATAGATGATATTATAGGATAGAGGATACGATATTATAGAGGATAGGATAGCATAGAAGGTACCATAGGATAGATGATATTATAGGAAAGAGGATAGGATTTGATAGATGATACGATATTATAGAGGATAGGATAGAGGATAGGATAGGTTAGAGAATAGGATAGTATAGATGATATTATAGGATAGAGGATACGATATTATAGAGGATAGGATAGCATAGAAGATACTATAGGATAGATGATATTATAGGAAAGAGGATAGGATGTGATAGATGATACGATATTATAGAGGATAGGATAGGATAGAAGGTACTATAGGATAGATGATATTATAGGAAAGAGGATAGGATTTGATAGATGATACGATATTATAGAGGATAGGATAGAGGATAGGATAGGATAGAGAATAGGATAGGATAGATGATATTATAGGATAGAGGATACGATATTATAGAGGATAGGATAGCATAGAAGATACTATAGGATAGATGATATTATAGGAAAGAGGATAGGATGTAATAGATGATACGATATTATAGAGGATAGGATAGGATAGAGGATAGGATAGGATAAATAATAGAATAGGATTGAGGATAAGATAGGATAGAGGATAGGATAGGATAGAGGATAGGATATGATAGAGGATAGGATAGGATAGAAGATAGGATAGGATAGATGATAGGATAGGATTGGGGATAGGGTAGGATAGAGTATACGATATTATAGAGGATAGGATAATATAGAGGATAGGATAGGATAGAGGATAGGATAGGATAGAGGATAGTATAGGATAGAGGATAGAATAGGATTGAGGATAAGATAGGACAGAGGATAGGATAGGATAGAGGATAGGATAGGATAGGAGATAGAATAGGATTGAGGATAAGATAGGAGAGAGGATAGGATAGGATAGAGGATAGGATAGGATAGAGGATAGGATAGGATAGAGGATAGGATAGGATAGAGGATAGAATAGGATTGAGGATAAGATAGGATAGAGGATAGGATAGGATAGAGGATAGGATATGATAGAGGATAGGATAGGATAGAGGATAGGATAGGATAGAGGATAGGATAGGATTGGGGATAAGGTAGGATAGAGGATAGGATAGGATAGAGGATAGGATAGGATAGAGGATAGGATAGGATAGGATAGGATAGAGGATAGGATAGGATAGCGGATAGGATAGGATGGAGGATAGGATAGGATAGAGGATAGGATAAGATAGAGGATAGGATAGGATAGAGGATAGGATAGGATAGAGGATAGGATAGGATAGGGGATAGGGTAGGATAGAGGATAGAATAGGATTGAGGATAAGATAGGATAGAGGATAGGATAGGATAGTATGGAGAATAGGATAGGATAGATGATATTATAGGAAAGGGGATAGGATATGATATAGGATACAATATTATAGAGGATAGGATAGGATAGAGGATAGAATAGGATAGATGATATTATAGGAAAGAGGATAGGATATGATAGAGGATAGGATAGGATAGAGGATAGGATAGGATATAGGATAGGATAGGATAGAGGATAGGATAGGATAGAGGATAGGATAGGATAGAGGATAGGATAGGATGGAGGACAGGAGACGATAGAGGACAGGAGACGATAGAGGAGAGGGGATAGGATAGAGGATAGGGTAGGATACAGGATAGGATAGGATAGAGGATAGGATAGGAAAGAGGATAGGATAGGATAGAGGATAGGATAGGATAGAGGATAGGATAGGATTGGGGATAGGGTAGGATAAAGGATAGGACAGGATGGAGGATAGGATAGGATTGAGGATAAGATAGGATAGAGGATAGGATAGGATAGAGAATAGGATAGGATAGATGATATTATAGGATAGAGGATAGGATAGGATGGAGGACAGGAGACGATAGAGGACAGGAGACGATAGAGGAGAGAGGATAGGATAGAGGATAGGATAGGATACAGGATAGGATAGGATAGAGGATAGGATAGGAAAGAGGATAGGATAGGATAGAGGATAGGATAGGATTGGGGATAGGGTAGGATAGAGGATACGATATTATAGAGGATAGGATAATATAGAGGATAGGATAGGATAGAGGATAGGATAGGATAGAGGATAGGATAGGATAGAGGATAGAATAGGATTGAGGATAAGATAGGATAGAGGATAGGATAGGATAGAGGATAGGATATGATAGAGGATAGGATAGGATAGAGGATAGGATAGGATAGAGGATAGGATAGGATTGGGGATAGGGTAGTATAGAGGATAGGATAGGATAGAGGATAGGATAGGATAGAGGATAGGATAGGATAGGATAGGATAGAGGATAGGATAGGATAGAGGATAAGATAGGATGGAGGATAGGATAGGATAGAGGATAGGATATGATAGAGGATAGGATAGGATAGAGGATAGGATAGGATAGAGGATAGGAAAGGATAGGGGATAGGGTAGGATAGAGGATAGAATAGGATTGAGGATAAGATAGGATAGAGGATAGGATAGGATAGGATGGAGAATAGGATAGGATAGATGATATTATAGGAAAGGGGATAGGATATGATAGAGGATACAATATTATAGAGGATAGGATAGGATAGAGGATAGGATAGGATAGAGGATAAGATAGGATAGAGGATAGGATAGGATAGAGGATAGGATAGGATAGAGGATAGGATAGGATGGAGGACAGGAGACGATAGAGGACAGGAGACGATAGAGGAGAGAGGATAGGATAGAGGATAGGATAGGATACAGGATAGGATAGGATAGAGGATAGGATAGGAAAGAGGATAGGATAGGATAGAGGATAGGATAGGATTGGGGATAGGGTAGGATAGAGGATACGATATTATAGAGGATAGGATAATATAGAGGATTGGATAGGATAGAGGATAGGATAGGATAGAGGATAGGATAGGATAGAGGATAGAATAGGATTGAGGATAAGATAGGATAGAGGATAGGATAGGATAGGATGGAGAATAGGATAGGATAGATGATATTATAGGAAAGGGGATAGGATATGATAGAGGATACAATATTATAGAGGATAGGATAGGATAGAGGATAGGATAGGATAGAGGATAAGATAGGATAGAGAATAGGATAGGATAGAGAATAGGATAATGGATTGGATAGGGTAGTGGATAGGATAGGATAGAGAATAGGATAGGATAGAGGATAGGATAGGATAGAGTATAGAGTAGGATTGAGGATAAGATAGGATACAGGATAGGATAGGATAGAGAATAGGATAGGATAGATGATATTATAGGATAGATGATACGATATTATAGAGAATAGGATAGCACAGAAGATACGATACGATAGATGATATTATAGGAAAGAGGATAGGATATGATAGAGGATGCGATATTACAGAGGATAGGATAGGATAGAGGATAGGATAGGATAGAGGATAGGATAGGATTGGGGATAGGGTAGGATAGAGGATACGATATTATAGAGGATAGGATAATATAGAGGATTGGATAGGATAGAGGATAGGATAGGATAGAGGATAGGATAGGATAGAGGATAGAATAGGATTGAGGATAAGATAGGATAGAGGATAGGATAGGATAGGATGGAGAATAGGATAGGATAGATGATATTATAGGAAAGGGGATAGGATATGATAGAGGATACAATATTATAGAGGATAGGATAGGATAGAGGATAGGATAGGATAGAGGATAAGATAGGATAGAGAATAGGATAGGATAGAGAATAGGATAATGGATTGGATAGGGTAGTGGATAGGATAGGATAGAGAATAGGATAGGATAGAGGATAGGATAGGATAGAGTATAGAGTAGGATTGAGGATAAGATAGGATACAGGATAGGATAGGATAGAGAATAGGATAGGATAGATGATATTATAGGATAGATGATACGATATTATAGAGAATAGGATAGCACAGAAGATACGATACGATAGATGATATTATAGGAAAGAGGATAGGATATGATAGAGGATGCGATATTACAGAGGATAGGATAGGATAGAGGATAGGATAGGATTGAGGATAGAATAGGATTGAGGATATGATAGGATGGTGGATAGGATGGGATAGTATAGGGGATAGGATAGGATAGAGGATAGTATAGTTTAGAGGATAGGCAAGGATAGAGGATAGGATAGGATGGAGAATAGGATAGGATAGATGATATTATAGGAAAGAGGATAGGATATGATAGAGGATACGATATTATAGAGGATAGGATAGGATAGAGGATAGGATAGGATTGAGGATAGAATAGGATTGAGGATAAGATAGGATAGTGGATAGGATGGGATAGTATAGGGGATAGGATAGGATAGAGGATAGTATAGTTTAGAGGATAGGCTAGGATAGAGGATAGGATAGGATGGAGAATAGGATAGGATAGATGATATTATGGGAAAGAGGATAATATATGATAGAGGATACGATATTGTAGAGGATAGGATAGGATAGATGATATTATAGGATAGAGGATACGATATTATAGAGGATAGGATAGGATAGAGGATAAGATAGGATAGAGAATAGGATAGGATAGAGAATAGGATAGGGGATTGGATAGGATAGTGGATAGGATAGGATAGAGAATAGGATAGGATAGAGGATAAGATAGAATAGAGTATAGAGTAGGATTGAGGATAAGATAGGATACAGGATAGGATAATATAGAGAATAGGATAGGATAGATGATATTATAGGATAGAGGATACGATATTATAGAGGATAGGATATAATAGAGGATAGAATAGGATAGATGATATTATAGGAAAGAGGATAGGATATGATAGAGGAGAGGATAGGATAGAGGATAGGATAGGATAGAGGATAGGATAGGATTGGGGATAGGGTAGGATAGAGGATAGGACAGGATAGTGGATAGGATAGGATTGGGGATAAGATAGGATAGAGGATAGGATAGGATAGAGAATAGGATAGGATAGATGATAGGATAGGATAGAGGATAGGATAGGATAGAGGATAGGATAGGATAGAGGATTGGATTTAATAGAGGATGGGATATAGGATTGGATAGGATAGAGAATATGATACGATAGTGGATAGGATAGAGGATGGGATATAATAGAGGATAGGATAGGATAGAGGATAGGATAGAGGATAGGATAGAGGATTGGATAGGATAGGGGATATTATAGGATATAGGATAGGACAGGATAGCGGATAGGATAGGATATAGGATTGGATAGGATAGAGGATAGGATAGGATAGAGGATAGGATAGGATAGAGGATAGGATAGGATAGAGGATAGGATAGGATAGAGGATAAGATAGGATAGAGAATAGGATAGGATAGAGAATAGGATAGGGGATTGGATAGGATGGAGGATAGGATAGGATAGAGAATAGGATAGGATAGAGGATAGGATAGGATAGATGATATTATAGGAAAGAGGATAGGATATGATAGAGGATAGGATAGGATAGAGGATAGGATAGGATAGAGGATAGGATAGGATTGGGGATAATGTAGGATAGAGGATAAGATAGGATAGAGAATAGGATAGGATAGAGAATAGGATAGGGGATTGGATAGGATAGTGGATAGGATAGGATAGAGAATAGGATAGGATAGAGGATAAGATAGAATAGAGTATAGAGTAGGATTGAGGATAAGATAGGATACAGGATAGGATAATATAGAGAATAGGATAGGATAGATGATATTATAGGATAGAGGATACGATATTATAGAGGATAGGATATAATAGAGGATAGAATAGGATAGATGATATTATAGGAAAGAGGATAGGATATGATAGAGGAGAGGATAGGATAGAGGATAGGATAGGATAGAGGATAGGATAGGATTGGGGATAGGGTAGGATAGAGGATAGGACAGGATAGTGGATAGGATAGGATTGGGGATAAGATAGGATAGAGGATAGGATAGGATAGAGAATAGGATAGGATAGATGATAGGATAGGATAGAGGATAGGATAGGATAGAGGATAGGATAGGATAGAGGATTGGATTTAATAGAGGATGGGATATAGGATTGGATAGGATAGAGAATATGATACGATAGTGGATAGGATAGAGGATGGGATATAATAGAGGATAGGATAGGATAGAGGATAGGATAGAGGATAGGATAGAGGATTGGATAGGATAGGGGATATTATAGGATATAGGATAGGACAGGATAGCGGATAGGATAGGATATAGGATTGGATAGGATAGAGGATAGGATAGGATAGAGGATAGGATAGGATAGAGGATAGGATAGGATAGAGGATAGGATAGGATAGAGGATAAGATAGGATAGAGAATAGGATAGGATAGAGAATAGGATAGGGGATTGGATAGGATGGAGGATAGGATAGGATAGAGAATAGGATAGGATAGAGGATAGGATAGGATAGATGATATTATAGGAAAGAGGATAGGATATGATAGAGGATAGGATAGGATAGAGGATAGGATAGGATAGAGGATAGGATAGGATTGGGGATAATGTAGGATAGAGGATAGGACAGGATAGAGGATAGGATAGGGGGTTTGATAGGATAGAGGGTAGGATACGATAGACGATAGGATAGGATAGAGGATAGGATAGGATAGAGAATAGGATAGGATAGATGATATTATAGGAAAGAGGATCGGATATGATAGAGGATACGATATTATAGAGGATAAGATAATATAGAGGATAGGATAGGATAGAGGATAGGATAGGATAGAGGATAGGATAGGAAAGAGGATAGGATAGTAAAGAGGATAGGATAGGATAGATGATAGGATAGGATAGATGATAGGATAGGATAGAGGATAGGATAGGATAGAGGATAGAATAGGATTGAGGATAAGATAGGATAGAGGATAGGATAGGATAGAGAATAGGATAGGATAGATGATATTATGGGAAAGAGGATAATATATGATAGAGGATACGATATTGTAGAGGATAGGATAGGATAGATGATATTATAGGATAGAGGATACGATATTATAGAGGATAGGATAGGATAGAGGATAGAATAGGATAGATGATAATATAGGAAAGAGGATAGGATATGATAGATGATAGGATAGGATAGAGGATAGGATAGGATAGAGGCTAGGATAGGATTGGGGATAGGGTAGGATAGAGGATAGGACAGGATAGAGGATAGGATAGGATTGAGGATAAGATAGGATAGAGGATAGGATAGGATAGAGAATAGGATAGGATTTATGATATTATAGGAAAGAGGATAGGATATGATAGAGGATACGATATTATAGAGGATAGGATAGGATAGAGGATAGGATAGGATTGAGGATAGAATAGGATTGAGGATAAGATAGGATAGTGGATAGGATGGGATAGTATAGGGGATAGGATAGGATAGAGGATAGTATAGTTTAGAGGATAGGCTAGGATAGAGGATAGGATAGGATGGAGAATAGGATAGGATAGATGATATTATGGGAAAGAGGATAATATATGATAGAGGATACGATATTGTAGAGGATAGGATAGGATAGATGATATTATAGGATAGAGGATACGATATTATAGAGGATAGGATAGGATAGAGGATAAGATAGGATAGAGAATAGGATAGGATAGAGAATAGGATAGGGGATTGGATAGGATAGTGGATAGGATAGGATAGAGAATAGGATAGGATAGAGGATAAGATAGAATAGAGTATAGAGTAGGATTGAGGATAAGATAGGATACAGGATAGGATAGGATAGAGAATAGGATAGGATAGATGATATTATAGGATAGAGGATACGATATTATAGAGGATAGGATATAATAGAGGATAGAATAGGATAGATGATATTATAGGAAAGAGGATAGGATATGATAGAGGAGAGGATAGGATAGAGGATAGGATAGGATAGAGGATAGGATAGGATTGGGGATAGGGTAGGATAGAGGATAGGACAGGATAGTGGATAGGATAGGATTGGAGATAAGATAGGATAGAGGATAGGATAGGATAGAGAATAGGATAGGATAGATGATAGGATAGGATAGAGGATAGGATAGGATAGAGGATAGGATAGGATAGAGGATTGGATTTAATAGAGGATGGGATATAGGATTGGATAGGATAGAGAATATGATACGATAGTGGATAGGATAGAGGATGGGATATAATAGAGGATAGGATAGGATAGAGGATAGGATAGAGGATAGGATAGAGGATTGGATAGGATAGGGGATATTATAGGATATAGGATAGGACAGGATAGCGGATAGGATAGGATATAGGATTGGATAGGATAGAGGATAGGATAGGATAGAGGATAGGATAGGATAGAGGATAGGATAGGATAGAGGATAGGATAGGATAGAGGATAAGATAGGATAGAGAATAGGATAGGATAGAGAATAGGATAGGGGATTGGATAGGATGGAGGATAGGATAGGATAGAGAATAGGATAGGATAGAGGATAGGATAGGATAGATGATATTATAGGAAAGAGGATAGGATATGATAGAGGATAGGATAGGATAGAGGATAGGATAGGATAGAGGATAGGATAGGATTGGGGATAATGTAGGATAGAGGATAGGACAGGATAGAGGATAGGATAGGGGGTTTGATAGGATAGAGGGTAGGATACGATAGACGATAGGATAGGATAGAGGATAGGATAGGATAGAGAATAGGATAGGATAGATGATATTATAGGAAAGAGGATCGGATATGATAGAGGATACGATATTATAGAGGATAAGATAATATAGAGGATAGGATAGGATAGAGGATAGGATAGGATAGAGGATAGGATAGGAAAGAGGATAGGATAGTAAAGAGGATAGGATAGGATAGATGATAGGATAGGATAGATGATAGGATAGGATAGAGGATAGGATAGGATAGAGGATAGAATAGGATTGAGGATAAGATAGGATAGAGGATAGGATAGGATAGAGAATAGGATAGGATAGATGATATTATGGGAAAGAGGATAGGATATGGTAGAGGATACGATATTGTAGAGGATAGGATAGGATAGATGATATTATAGGATAGAGGATACGATATTATAGAGGATAGGATAGGATAGAGGATAGAATAGGATAGATGATATTATAGGAAAGAGGATAGGATATGATAGAGGAGAGGATATGATAGAGGATAGGATAGGATAGAGGATAGGATATTATTGGGGATAGGGTAGGATAGAGGATAGGACAGGATAGAGGATAGGATAGGATTGAGGATAAGATCGGATAGAGGATAGGATAGGATAGAGAATAGGATAGGATAGATGATATTATAGGATAGAGGATACGATATTATAGAGGATAGGATAGCATAGAAGGTACTATAGGATAGATGATATTATAGGAAAGAGGATAGGATTTGATAGATGATATTATAGGATAGAGGATACGATATTATAGAGGATAGGATAGCATAGAGGATACTATAGGATAGATGATATTATAGGAAAGAGGATAGGATGTGATAGATGATACGATATTATAGAGGATAGGATAGGATAGAGGATAGGATAGGATAGAGGATAGGATAGGATAGAGGATAGAATAGGATTGAGGATAGGATATTATAGACTATAGGATAGGATTGGGGATAGGGTAGAATAGAGGATAGGACAGGATAGAGGATAGGATAGGATTGAGGATAAGATAGGATAGAGGATAGGATAGGATAGAGAATAGGATGGGATAGATGATATTATAGGATAGAGGATACGATATTATGGAGGATAGGATAGCATAGAGGATACTATAGGATAGATGATATTATAGGAAAGAGGATAGGATGTGATAGATGATACGATATTATAGAGGATAGGATAGGATAGAGGATAGGATAGGATAGATGATATTATAGGATAGAGCACAGGATAGGATAGAGGATTCGATATTATAGAGGAGAGGATCGAATAGAGGAAAGGATAGGGGATTGGATAGGATAGAGGATAGGATAGGATAGAGGATTGGATAGGATAGAGGATAGGATAGGATAGAGGATAGGATAGGATAGAGGTTAGGATAGGATAGAGGATAGGATTGGATAGAGGATAGGATAGGATAGAGGATAGGATAGGATAGAGGATAGGATAGGATAGAGGATAGGATAGCATAGAGGAAAGGATAGGATCGAGGATTGGATTGGATAGAAGATAGGACATAGGATTAGATAGGATAGAGGATAGGATAGGATAGAGGATAGGATAGGATATAGGATTGGATTTAATAGAGGATGGGATATAGGATTGGATAGGATAGAGAATATGATACGATAGTGGATAGGATAGAGGATGGGATATAATAGAGGATAGGATAGGATAGAGGATAGGATAGAGAATAGGATAGAGGATTGGATAGGATAGGGGATATTATAGGATATAGGATAGGACAGGATAGCGGATAGGATAGGATATAGGATTGGATAGGATTGAGGATAAGATAGGATACAGGATAGGATAGGATAGAGAATAGGATAGGATAGATGATATTATAGGATAGATGATACGATATTATAGAGGATAGGATAGCATAGAAGATACGATACGATAGATGATATTATAGGAAAGAGGATAGGATATGATAGAGGATACGATATTATAGAGGATAGGATAGGATAGAGGATAGGATAGGATTGAGGATAGAATAGGATTGAGGATAAGATAGGATAGTGGATAGGATGGGATAGTATAGGGGATAGGATATTATAGAGGATAGTATAGTTTAGAGGATAGGCTAGGATAGAGGATAGGATAGGATGGAGAATAGGATAGGATAGATGATATTATGGGAAAGAGGATAATATATGATAGAGGATACGATATTGTAGAGGATAGGATAGGATAGATAATATTATAGGATAGAGGATACGATATTATAGAGGATAGGATAGGATAGAGGATAGAATAGGATAGATGATAATATAGGAAAGAGGATAGGATATGATAGAGGATAGGATAGGATAGAGGATAGGATAGGATAGAGGATAGGATAGGATTGGGGATAGGGTAGGATAAAGGATAGGACAGGATAGAGGATAGGATAGGATTGAGGATAAGATAGGATAGAGGATAGGATAGGATAGAGAATAGGATAGGATAGATGATATTATAGGAAAGAGGATAGGATATGATAGAGGATACGATATTGTAGAGGATAGGATAGGATAGAGGATAGGATAGGATTGAGGATAGAATAGGATTGAGGATAAGACATTATAATGGATAGGATGGGATAGAGGATAGGATAGGATAGAGGATAGAATAGGATTGAGGATAGGATAGGATAGACTATAGGATAGGATTGGGGATAGGGTAGAATAGAGGATAGGACAGGATAGAGGATAGGATAGGATTGAGGATAAGATAGGATAGAGGATAGGATAGGATAGAGAATAGGATGGGGTAGATGATATTATAGGATAGAGGATACGATATTATAGAGGATAGGATAGCATAGAGGATACTATAGGATAGATGATATTATAGGAAAGAGGATAGGATGTCATAGATGATACGATATTATAGAGGATAGGATAGGATAGAGGATAGGATAGGATAGATGATATTATAGGATAGAGCACAGGATAGGATAGAGGATTCGATATTATAGAGGAGAGGATCGAATAGAGGAAAGGATAGGGGATTGGATAGGATAGAGGATAGGATAGGATAGAGGATTGGATAGGATAGAGGATAGGATAGGATAGAGGATAGGATAGGATAGAGGTTAGGATAGGATAGAGGATACGAAATTATAGAGGATAGGATAGGATAGAGGATAGGATCGGATAGCGGATAGGATAGGGGATTGGATAGGATAGAGGATAGAATAGGATACAGGATAGGACAGGATCGGATAGAGCATAGGATAGGGGATTGGATAGGATAGAGGAAAGGATCGGATAGCGGATAAGGTAGGGTAGAGTATAGAATAGGATAGAAGATAGGATAGGATAGAGGATAGGATAGGAATGAGGATAGGATAGGATAGAGGATAGGATAGGATAGAGGATAGGATAGGGTAGAGGATAGGATAGGATAGAGGATAGTATAGGATAGAGGATAGGATAGGATAGAGGATAGGATAGGATAGCGGATAGGATAGGGTAGAGTATAGAATAGGATAGAGGATACGATAGGATAGAGGATAGCATAGGAATGAGGATAGGATAGGATAGAGGATAGGATAGGATAGAGGATTGGATTGGATAGAGGATAGGATATATGATTGGATAGGATACAGAATAGGATACGATAGTGGATAGGATAGAGGATGGGATATAATAGAGGATAGGATAGGATAGAGGATAGGATAGAGGATAGGATAGAGGATTGGATAGGATAGGGGATATTATAGGATAGAGGAGAGGACAGGATAGCGGATAGGATAGGATATAGGATTGGATAGGATAGAGGATAGGTTAGGATAGAGGATTGGATTTTATAGAGGATGGGATATAGGATTGGATAAGATAGAGAATAGGATACGATACTGGATAGGATAGAGGATGGGATATAATAGAGGATAGGATAGGATAGAGGATAGGATAGAGGATTGGATAGGATAGGGGATATTATAGGATATAGGATAGGACAGGATTGCGGATAGGATAGGATATAGGATTGTATAGGATAGAGGATATTATACGATAGTGGATAGGACAGAGGATAGGATAGGATAGAGGATAGGATAGAGAATGGGAAAGGATAGAGGATAGGATAGGATAGAGGATAGGATAGAGGATAGAATAGAGGATAGGATAGGGGAATGGATAGGATAGTTCATACGATAGGTTAGAGAACAGGATAGGATAGTTGATAATATAGGATAGAGGATAGGATAGGGGATTGGATAGGATAGATGATAGGAGACGATAGAGAATAGGACAGGATAGAGGATAGGATAGAGAATAGAACAGGATAGAGGATAGGATAGGATAGATGATATTATAGGATAGAGGATAGGATAGGACAGAGGATAGGATAGGATGGAGGATAGGATAGGGGATTGGATAGGATAGAGGATAGGATAGGATAGAGGATAGGATAGGGGATTGGATAGGATAGAGGATAGGATACGATAGAGGATAGGATAGGATAGAGGATAGGATAGATGATAGGAAAGAGGATAGGATAGGGGATTGGATATGATAGTTGATACGATAGGATAGAGAATAGGATAGGATGGATGATATTATAGGATAGAGCACAGGATAGGATAGAGGATTCGATATTATAGAGGAGAGGATCGAATAGAGGAAAGGATAGGGGATTGGATAGGATAGAGGATAGGATAGGATAGAGGATAGGATAGAGGATAGGATAGAGGATTGGATAGGATAGGGGATATTAGAGGATAGAGGATAGGACAGGATAGCGGATAGGATAGGATATAGGATTCGATAGGATAGAGGATAGGATAAAGAATAGAACAGGATAGAGGATAGGATAGGATAGAGGATAGGATAGGACAGAGGATAGGATAGGATGGAGGATAGGATAGGGGATTGGATTCCCTCCCCCTCACCCCCCTCGGATGGATCTTCCCCCCGGGTGGAGGCTGTGGCACGTAGATCATGTAAAATACAGTAATATAAGCGTAGAGAAATCTTAAGAATAAGTACTAGCGGCGTAGTGCTTGCAACAAGGGTTGAAGCATAGCAGGCGCGGTAAAGAGGTACAAGATAGTTTCCTGCAATACCGCTTAGCAGGGGATAAGGTAGAAACCGTAGTTTAGACTAAGAAATTAGTATGCATGGTCCACTGTCATGAGGGGCCGCCTTGCCAGCGGCGTATTGCTTCACGCGAAGCGACAAGATGGCGGAGTACCAAATAGCACGTGGCGCGTTAGTTTTTAATTAATTTTAAGGAAACGGGAAAACATCTATGCACAAAAAATGTGAACCTGACGTTTTCTGGCGATGACGGATCGATTGAGACCACTCTCAAAACCCAAAAACGTCTATTTAAAAAGATATTTTCGCGGTGAAGGGGGGAAAAATCACCAATTTTAACGGATAGAGAATAATTTGCTTAATACTAAATGTTATATGCAGTTGAGGCAAAAAATCAATACTTTTATCTCTGTAACGATTTGAAAATGAAATATCATGAATAGAATACGCGTAAGAGCAGCCAAAGGAATAATGGTATTACTGGCCGTCGTCGCCAGAAAACGAGTGGGTCGTGCATTTGTGAATTCCCGAAACGTTAGGAGAATTTATGCTATTTATTAACAATAATTAAAATAACGGTTAGCAAGTAAGAAATAGGACGCGGACTCTCAGGTTTTGAAAAACGATAAGGACAAACGATGAAAAACTCGAAACTCAAACGAACGGGCTCACCGAAGGTTAACGACAAGGCAAAAACCAGCAAAATTTTGAAAAATAATTGGGGTAAGCAAGGACAGGATAGCATGATAGAATAACAACGATCCGACGAAACGGTTGGAGTACCCCCCGGGTGGGGATACGAGGAGAGGTCATGCGAGCTCCTGCCACAGAATTTTAAAACCATTACGAAGTGAACCTCCGTTGAGAACAGAGCACGAATTAGCAATTATAGCGAAATTTAGCAAAAGTTTTCAATGAATTTACGGAAAAAGTTTTGATCTTTAATTAGTTAATTTAGTGTATGAGTTTATCGAGGATTCATAGAAAAAAAATCAATAAATAATTATACTAAAGCCGATTAATAAAAATCGGGAAACCGAGGGAGAACGCGAATTTCCGCGAAATATTCGTGGTTTTCACGGGAAACCGGTTATACCAGGACTTTCGAGTGCGTTTTTTAACATAAATACGAAGTTAAAAGCGCGAGAATTAGTGCAGAACATTTCAATTTATTAAATTAATTAAAAATAATAATAACAAGAATAAACTAAAATAGCAATTTCTTGAGAAATAAATTAAATAAATAAACAAAGTAATTTTCGAACATTAGAAAAGAAAAGTGTAAAATCAGTATAGAGAGCACGCGGACACTCGCGGAAAAATAGAAACCAGTGAAAATTAAAACTTTAACTAACGAACAAAGGGTTAATGAACATCTAAATAAATTAAAAAGACTAGTTAGTTCAGTGAATTCACCGTAAAAGAAAATCACATCCGATACAAAAAGAAGCGAGCACGAAGGGAATAAGATCTGAAAAAAGGAGGCCACGCTAACGAGGGGTCGGTCCACGCCGAAAAACAAGGTAGGAAAGTGGATACCCGTTATTAAAAAAGGGTTAGGCCCCAAAATTAGTGTTGCGAAATAGGAAAGTAGATACTAGATAGAATAGATACAAGTAGAAACTAGATATTTCGGAGGACGACTAACAAACGGTATCAAATTGGGAGATATTTCTCCCGGGTGGAGTAAATTTTTCGTCCCCCCCCCCCCCCCGTCTCCGAGATTCAGGCGAAGCTAGGTTAGTTTTTAAAAATTTTGGAAAAAGTGTGAGGACAAACTGATAGAGAAAATTAAGACCTTTCCAACGAGCCGTAGAACGCCCTATTCGGACAAAGTTGAGTTTTCGTTTATAACGGGTGTCGAAAAAGTTTTAAAAATTTTTAAAAATTCTGAACACGTGAAGCGATTGTAAATTGAATTTTGAGAAGCAAGGGTGGGGTGGGGTTTAAGGAAACCCCCTCTTGACGGAAAAATCATTTTTTATGAACTTTTTCGATAAAAACGAGACCGAACAAGGTGAAAAACGAGATTTTCGGAAAAACTCAAGACAGGGCGAGTGATAGGTAACCTCAGGGCTATCCAATAGCCACATAAAATATAGGTGTTATACAGCCGAAAATACGCACTTACCTCTTGGAAAAGTGTCAAGACACGAAAGCGTCACCCGGTTAGCAGCACTAGAAAGGGTTAGGCTCTGGATCAAAACAGAGAAAGCTCAAAGTGAACCGATCGGAGTGAAATTCGAAACCCACTTATTATACGGTGTGGCCAGTAAACGGGACCAAATTGGGAGATATTTCTCCCGGGGGGAGGAAGTTTTTCGATTCCCTGTTACGTATGGAGACGTTCTCCACGTTTATTTCGATTAGAATTTCTAATCTCTTTTCTGAGAACGAAAAGCGTCCCAACAGGCCCCTTTTATTAACGAAAGATACTGTATGCCTTCTTTATACCAAAATCTCTAAACACTCCCTTCTGGCATCCGTTAATCAATATTCTGATAGGAAATAGCCCGGATAACCTTCATTAACCCCTTTCAACGAAAATCTAACTGAGCCCTGCTTTTCATTAGAAGTGACAAAAAATGTGACTGTGACCCTACGCGATATCAAATCTTAAACAGAGTACCCCTTTCATTTTCAAGGTATATAAACCCATTCGTTTTCATCCTCTTCGGATAGTCGAGAAGCGGTTCAGTCAAGATTCAGACGCGGTTCAGTACTCGTGCAGTCACGTCGCGTCAAGTCTAGTGAGATCGGGTTAAAGTCCCTTTCGAATCAATTCATAACCTTATAGATTCCGTTAGTTCGGTATATATTCTATTTGGCATTCAACAATCGCCATCTAACCCCGCATTGCCAGTGCGTCAACACCGTACAATATAGGTAAACAATTCCTCTAATTGTACATTTATTATATTCATTCGCGACACAAACAACAACACTTGTAGTAATTTCAATTCAGAATAAATTGTCTTGTTTGTTAACTCGCGTACCCTTAATTATTGCCTAAAATCCTAATATAATAATTGAACGTTCCCACACGATACAATCTAACCGCTCGGATTGTATCAATTAAATTATATAGAAGTTACGAGGCTTACTAATACTTAAATTCGATTCAACGAAGATTTCTCCAACCTAGTGACTCCTCGATTTCGCATCGGGTGCGTCTGCGTTTCACACCAACCTCCCAGAGGTTCCCTGATTTCGCATCAGGTGCGTCCTCGACGTCAACTATCCTAGCGGCACCTCGATTTCGCATCGGGTGCGTCCGCGTACCTAACTAACAATTGAAACCATAGTCCTGGGGTAAAAATCCCCTCGCCGGCCTCTCGCGCTGCTCATAGCCCTGGCTCGTAACATCCCCCTCCCTGTTCCGAGATACAGGCAAAAATAGGCTGGGATTCGAAAATTCGGTATATAGTGTGAGGACATAAGTTGTAAGGAAAAATTAGACCTATCCAACGAGCCGAAGAACGCGCGATTCGGGTAAAGTAAAATTTTTCATTATAACGGGTGTCACAAAAGTGAGAAAAAATTTTTAAATTTCTGAATACGTGGGGCCGTCGGAAAAGTGATTTTTGGGAATAAGGGTGGGGTGGGGTTCAACAAACCCCCTCTTGGCGAAAAAACTGATTTTTCTCAATTTTTTCGCCAAAAACGAGCCCGTACAAACCTAAATATACGTTTTTGGTAAATTTCCAATACAGGACGAGTACTAGGGACCCTCACGTCTAACCGTTAGGCTTAGAAAAAATAGTGGTTACCTAGCCAAAAACACGCGGTTCCCTCTTGGCGAAATCGCCAAAACGGCATTTTGAGACGGATTTTTTCAACGAAACCCGTCAGACAAAGGCGTAAAGATACCCAGTATTAAATACAAGGCGGAATATAAACCACAGGGTGAAGCTATTTGTAAATATTAGATACCGTATTTTTATTTTTCATACAAAAAATTTATTTCAAATAGGTTAAGAGATAAGATAACTATAGCAAATAGGAAAAAATATAACAAAAAAGGAAAAAATATATATATACATAAAAAGAATACTCGGCGTGCGAACTATAATTAAGAGTAAATTTAAGATTTTCTAAAATAATAAATAACACTTAGAATCGCTCCTAGAAGTAGTTTAGTGTAGAAAAAAGTAAATTAGTTTAGATTAGTTTAACATAGAAGTATTTAAAAAACTAAGTACAAGGCGAGAATTATTTACCTAGCGAAGTGATAGAAAATATAAGTAAATAATTAGAATTCAGTAGAATAGATAAGAATAGAAATAAGCGAACAATAGTTTATTAAGCGAAAATTGAGACCCGACGAATCGGAAATCTTAGTGCCTACTCTAAAAATAAGTGGATAGTATAAAATATATGAATCTATGTAATTTTTATAATACGAAAGGAAACAAATAGAGGCAAATTACCGTAAAAAAAAGGATAGGGGATTGGATAGGATAGAGGATCGGAGACGATAGAGGATAGGATACGGGATTGGATAGGATAGAGTATAAGAGACGATAGAGGATAGGATAGGGGATTGGATACGATAGAGGATAGGAGACGATAGAGGATGTGATAGGGGATTGTATAGGATAGAGAACAGGAGACGATAGATGATACGATAGGATAGAGGATAGGATAGGATAGAGGATAGTATAGGATAGATTATAGGATAGGATAGAGGACACGATAGGATAGAGGATAGGATAGGATAGAGGATAGGATAGGATAGGATAGCGGATAGGGTAGGGTAGAGTATAGAATAGGATAGAGGATAGAATAGGGTAGAGGATAGGATAGGAATGAGGATAGGATAGTATAGAGGATAGGATAGGATAGAGGATAGGATATTATAGAGGATAGGATAGGATACAGGATAGGATAGGATAGAGGATAGGATAGGATAGAGGATTGGAGTGTACAGAGGATAGGATATAGGATTGGATAGGATAGAGGATAGGATAGGATAGAGGATAGGATAGGATAGAGGATAGGATAGGATAGAGGATAGGATAGGATAGAGGTTAGGATAGGATAGAGGATAGGATTGGATAGAGGATAGGATAGGATAGAGGATAGGATAGGATAGAGGATAGGATAGGATAGAAGATAGGATAGGATAGGATAGAGGATAGGATAGGATAGGATAGAGGATAGGATAGGATAGAGGATTGGACAGGATAGAGGATAGGATGGGATAGAGGATAGGATAGGATAGGATAGCGGATAGGATAGGATATAGGACAGGATAGGATAGAGGATAGGATAGGATAGGATAGAGGATAGGATAGGATAGAGGATAGGATAGGATAGGATAGAGGAGAGGATAGGATAGGATAGAGGATAGGATAGGATAGAGGATAGGATAGGATAGAGGATAGGATAGGATAGCGGATAGGATAGGATATAGGATTGGATAGGATGGAGGATAGGATAGGATAGAGGATAGGATAGGATAGAGGATTGGATAGGATAGAGGATAGGATAGGATAGGATAGAGGATAGGATAGGATAGAGGATAGGATAGGATAGAGGATAGGATAGGATAGAGGATAGGATAGGATAGAGGATAGGATAGGATAGAGGATAGGATAGGATAGAGGATAGGATAGGATAGAGGATAGGATAGGATAGAGGATAGGATAGGATAGAGGATAGGATAGGATAGAGGATAGGATAGGATAGAGGATTGGAGTGTATAGAGGATAGGCTATAGGATTGGATAGGATAGAGGATATAATACGATAGTGGATAGGAGAGAGGATAGGATAGGATAGAGGATTGGAGTGTATAGAGGATTGGAGTGTATAGAGGATAGGATAGAGGATAGGATATTATAGAGGATAGGATAGGACAGAGGATAGGATAGGATAGAGGATAGGATAGGATAGAGGATAGGATAGGATAGAGGATAGGATAGGATAGAGGATAGGATAGGATAGAGGATAGGATAGGATAGAGGATAGGATATAATAGAGGATAGGATAGGATAGAGGATATGATAGGATAGAGGATAGGATAGGATAGAGGATAGGATAGGATAGAGGATAGGATAGGATAGGATAGAGGATAGGATAGGATAGAGGATAGGATAGGATCGAGGATAGGATAGGATAGAGGATAGGATAGGATAGAGGATTGGAGTGTATAGAGGATAGGATATAGGATTGGATAGGATAGAGGAAAGGATACGATAGTGGATAGGAGAGAGGATAGGATAGGATAGAGGATTGGAGTGTATAGAGGATAGGATAGAGGATAGGATATGATGGAGGATAGGATAGGATAGAGGAGAGGATAGGATAGAGGATAGGATAGGATAGAGGATAGGATAGGAAAGAGGATAGGATAGGATAGAGGATAGGATATTATAGAGGATAGGATAGGACAGAGGATAGGATAGGATAGAGGATAGGATAGGATAGAGGATAGGATAGGATAGAGGATAGGATATTATAGAGGATAGGATAGGATAGAGGATAGGATAGGATAGAGGATAGGATAGGATAGAGGATAGGATAGGATAGAGGATAGGATAGGATAGAGGATAGGATAGGATAGAGGATAGGATAGGATAGAGGATAGGATAGGATAGAGGATAGGATAGGATAGAGGATAGGATAGGATAGAGGATAGGATAGGATAAAGGATTGGAGTGTATAGAGGATAGGATATAGGATTGGATAGGATAGAGGATAGGATACGATAGTGGATAGGAGAGAGGATAGGATAGGATAGAGGATTGGAGTGTATAGAGGATTGGAGTGTATAGAGGATAGGATAGAGGATAGGATATTATAGAGGATAGGATAGGACAGAGGATAGGATAGGATAGAGGATAGGATAGGATAGAGGATAGGATAGGATAGAGGATAGGATAGGATAGAGGATAGGATAGGATATAGGATTGGATAGGATGGAGGATAGGATAGGATAGAGGATAGGATAGGATAGGATAGAGGATAGGATAGGATAGGATAGAGGATAGGATAGGATAGAGGATAGGATAGGATAGAGGATAGGATAGGATAGCGGATAGGATAGGATATAGGATTGGATAGGATGGAGGATAGGATAGGATAGAGGATAGGATAGGATAGAGGATTGGATAGGATAGAGGATAGGATAGGATAGGATAGAGGATAGGATATTATAGAGGATAGGATAATTCAGAGGATAGGATAGGATAGAGGATAGGATAGGATAGAGGATAGGATAGGATAGAGGATAGGATAGGATAGAGGATTGGAGTGTATAGAGGATAGGATATAGGATTGGATAGGATAGAGGATAGGATACGATAGTGGATAGGAGAGAGGATAGGATAGGATAGAGGATTGGAGTGTATAGAGGATTGGAGTGTATAGAGGATAGGATAGAGGATAGGATAGGATGGAGGATAGGATAGGATAGAGGAGAGGATAGGATAGAGGATAGGATAGGATATAGGATAGGATAGGAAAGAGGATAGGATAGAATAGAGGATAGGATATTATAGAGGATAGGATAGGACAGAGGATAGGATAGGATAGAGGATAGGATAGGATAGAGGATAGGATAGGATAGGATAGAGGATAGGATAGGATAGAGGATAGGATAGGATGGAGGATAGGATAGGATAGAGGAGAGGATAGGATAGAGGATAGGATAGGATAGAGGATAGGATAGGATAGAGGATAGGATATTATAGAGGATAGGATAGGATAGAGGATAGGATAGGATAGAGGATTGGAGTGTATAGAGGATAGGATATAGGATTGGATAGGATAGAGGATAGGATAGGATAGAGGATAGGATAGGATTGAGGATAGGATAGGATAGAGGATAGGATAGAGGATAGGATAGAAGATAGGATAGGGGATAGGATAGAGGATTGGATAGGATAGAGGATAGGATATGATAGAGGATAGGATAGGCTAGAGGATAGGATAGGATAGCGGATAGGATAGGATATAGGATTGGATAGGATGGAGGATAGGATAGGATAGAGGATAGGATAGGATAGAGGATTGGATAGGATAGAGGATAGGATAGGATAGGATAGAGGATAGGATATTATAGAGGATAGGATAGGACAGAGGATAGGATAGGATAGTGGATAGGATAGGATAGAGGATAGGATAGGATAGAGGATAGGATGGGATAGAGGATAGGATAGGATAGAGGATAGGACTGGATAGAGGATAGGATAGGATAGAGGATAGGATAGGATAGAGGATAGGATAGGATAGGATAGAGGATAGGATAGTGGATAGGATAGGATAGGATAGAGGATAGGATAGGATAGAGGATAGGATAGGATAGAGGATAGGATATTATAGAGGATAGGATAGGATAGAGGATAGGATAGGATAGAGGATAGGATAGGATAGAGGATAGGATAGGATAGAGGATAGGATAGGATAGAGGATAGGATAGGATAGAGGATTGGAGTGTATAGAGGATAGGATATAGGATTGGATAGGATAGAGGATAGGATACGATAGTGGATAGGAGAGAGTATAGGATAGGATAGAGGATTGGAGTGTATAGAGGATAGGATAGAGGATAGGATAGGATAGAGGATAGGATAGGATGGAGGATAGGATAGGATAGAGGAGAGGATAGGATAGAGGATAGGATAGGATAGAGGATAGGATAGGATAGGATAGGATAGGATAGAGGATAGGATAGGATAGAGGATAGGATAGGATGGAGGATAGGATAGGATAGAGGAGAGGATAGGATAGAGGATAGGATAGGATAGAGGATAGGATAGGATAGAGGATAGGATAGGATGGAGGATAGGATTGGATAGAGGATAGGATAGGATAGAGGATAGGATAGGATAGGATAGAGGATAGAGGATAGGATAGGATAGAGGATAGGATAGGATAGAGGATAGGATAGGATAGAGGATAGGGTATTATAGAGGATAGGATAGGATAGAGGATAGGATAGGATAGAGGATAGGATAGGATAGAGGATAGGATAGGATAGAGGATAGGATAGGATAGAGGATTGGAGTGTATAGAGGATAGGATATAGGATTGGATAGGATAGAGGATAGGATACGATAGTGGATAGGAGAGAGGATAGGATAGGATAGAGGATAGGATAGGATAGAGGATAGGATAGGATAGAGGATAGGATAGGATAGAGGATAGGATATTATAGAGGATAGGATAGGATAGAGGATAGGATAGGATAGAGGATAGGATAGGATAGAGGATAGGATAGGATAGAGGATTGGAGTGTATAGAGGATAGGATATAGGATTGGATAGGATAGAGGATAGGATACGATAGTGGATAGGAGAGAGGATAGGATAGGATAGAGGATTGGAGTGTATAGAGGATAGGATAGAGGATAGGATAGGATGGAGGATAGGATAGGATAGTGGAGAGGATAGGATAGAGGATAGGGTAGGATATAGGATAGGATAGGAAAGAGGATAGGATAGAATAGAGGATAGGATATTATAGAGGATAGGATAGGACAGAGGATAGGATAGGATAGAGGATAGGATAGGATAGAGGATAGGGTAGGATAGGATAGAGGATAGGATAGGATAGAGGATAGGATAGGATGGAGGATAGGATAGGATAGAGGAGAGGATAGGATAGAGGATAGGATAGGATAGAGGATAGGATAGGATAGAGGATAGGATAGGATAGAGGATAGGATAGGATAGAGGATAGGATTGGATAGAGGATAGGATAGGATAGAGGATAGGATAGGATAGAGGATAGGATAGGATAGGATAGAGGATAGGATAGGATAGAGGATAGGATAGGATAGAGGATAGCATAGGATAGAGGATAGGATAGGATAGAGGATAGGATATTATAGAGGATAGGATAGGATAGAGGATGTGATAGGATAGAGGATAGGATAGGATAGAGGATAGGATAGGATAGAGGATTGGAGTGTATAGAGGATAGGATATAGGATAGGATAGGATAGAGGATAGGATAGGATAGAGGATAGGATAGGATAGAGGATAGGATAGGATAGAGGATAGGATAGGATAGAGGATAGGATAGGATAGAGGATAGGATAGGATAGAGGATAGGATTGGATAGAAGATAGGATAGGATAGAGGATAGGATAGGATAGAGGATAGGATAGGATAGGATAGAGGATAGGATAGGATAGAGGATAGGATAGGATAGGATAGAGGATAGGATAGGATAGAGGATAGGATATTATAGAGGATAGGATAGGATAGAGGATAGGATAGGATAGAGGATAGGATAGGATAGCGGATAGGATAGGATAGAGGATAGGATAGAGAATGGGAAAGGATACAGGATAGGATAGGATAGAGGATAGGGTAGAGGATAGAATAGAGGATAGGATAGGGGAATGGATAGGATAGTTGATACGATAGGATAGAGAATAGGATAGGATGGATGATATTATAGGATAGAGCACAGGATAGGATAGAGGATTCGATATTATAGAGGAGAGGATCGAATAGAGAGAAGGATAGGGGATTGGATAGGATAGAGGATAGGATAGGATAGAGGATAGGATAGAGGATAGGATAGAGGATTGGATAGGATAGAGGATAGGATAGGATGGAGGATAGGATAGGATAGAGGAGAGGATAGGATAGAGGATAGGATAGGATAGAGGATAGGATAGGATAGAGGATAGGATATTATAGAGGATAGGATAGGATAGAGGATAGGATAGGATAGAGGATTGGAGTGTATAGAGGATAGGATATAGGATTGGATAGGATAGAGGATAGGATAGGATAGAGGATAGGATAGGATTGAGGATAGGATAGGATAGAGGATAGGATAGAGGATAGGATAGAAGATAGGATAGGGGATAGGATAGAGGATTGGATAGGATAGAGGATAGGATATGATAGAGGATAGGATAGGCTAGAGGATAGGATAGGATAGCGGATAGGATAGGATATAGGATTGGATAGGATGGAGGATAGGATAGGATAGAGGATAGGATAGGATAGAGGATTGGATAGGATAGAGGATAGGATAGGATAGGATAGAGGATAGGATATTATAGAGGATAGGATAGGACAGAGGATAGGATAGGATAGTGGATAGGATAGGATAGAGGATAGGATAGGATAGAGGATAGGATGGGATAGAGGATAGGATAGGATAGAGGATAGGACTGGATAGAGGATAGGATAGGATAGAGGATAGGATAGGATAGAGGATAGGATAGGATAGGATAGAGGATAGGATAGTGGATAGGATAGGATAGGATAGAGGATAGGATAGGATAGAGAATAGGATAGGATAGAGGATAGGATATTATAGAGGATAGGATAGGATAGAGGATAGGATAGGATAGAGGATAGGATAGGATAGAGGATAGGATAGGATAGAGGATAGGATAGGATAGAGGATTGGAGTGTATAGAGGATAGGATATAGGATTGGATAGGATAGAGGATAGGATACGATAGTGGATAGGAGAGAGGATAGGATAGGATAGAGGATTGGAGTGTATAGAGGATAGGATAGAGGATAGGATAGGATAGAGGATAGGATAGGATGGAGGATAGGATAGGATAGAGGAGAGGATAGGATAGAGGATAGGATAGGATAGAGGATAGGATAGGATAGGATAGGATAGGATAGAGGATAGGATAGGATAGAGGATAGGATAGGATGGAGGATAGGATAGGATAGAGGAGAGGATAGGATAGAGGATAGGATAGGATAGAGGATAGGATAGGATAGAGGATAGGATAGGATAGAGGATAGGATAGGATGGAGGATAGGATTGGATAGAGGATAGGATAGGATAGAGGATAGGATAGGATAGGATAGAGGATAGAGGATAGGATAGGATAGAGGATAGGATAGGATAGAGGATAGGATAGGATAGAGGATAGGGTATTATAGAGGATAGGATAGGATAGAGGATAGGATAGGATAGAGGATAGGATAGGATAGAGGATTGGAGTGTATAGAGGATAGGATATAGGATTGGATAGGATAGAGGATAGGATACGATAGTGGATAGGAGAGAGGATAGGATAGGATAGAGGATAGGATAGGATAGAGGATAGGATAGGATAGAGGATAGGATAGGATAGAGGATAGGATATTATAGAGGATAGGATAGGATAGAGGATAGGATAGGATAGAGGATAGGATAGGATAGAGGATAGGATAGGATAGAGGATTGGAGTGTATAGAGGATAGGATATAGGATTGGATAGGATAGAGGATAGGATACGATAGTGGATAGGAGAGAGGATAGGATAGGATAGAGGATTGGAGTGTATAGAGGATAGGATAGAGGATAGGATAGGATGGAGGATAGGATAGGATAGTGGAGAGGATAGGATAGAGGATAGGGTAGGATATAGGATAGGATAGGAAAGAGGATAGGATAGAATAGAGGATAGGATATTATAGAGGATAGGATAGGACAGAGGATAGGATAGGATACAGGATAGGATAGGATAGAGGATAGGGTAGGATAGGATAGAGGATAGGATAGGATAGAGGATAGGATAGGATGGAGGATAGGATAATATAGAGGAGAGGATAGGATAGAGGATAGGATAGGATAGAGGATAGGATAGGATAGAGGATAGGATAGGATAGAGGATAGGATAGGATAGAGGATAGGATTGGATAGAGGATAGGATAGGATAGAGGATAGGATAGGATAGAGGATAGGATAGGATAGAGGATAGGATAGGATAGAGGATAGGATAGGATAGAGGATAGGATATTATAGAGGATAGGATAGGATAGAGGATGTGATAGGATAGAGGATAGGATAGGATAGAGGATAGGATAGGATAGAGGATTGGAGTGTATAGAGGATAGGATATAGGATAGGATAGGATAGAGGATAGGATAGGATAGAGGATAGGATAGGATAGAGGATAGGATAGGATAGAGGATAGGATAGGATAGAGGATAGGATAGGATAGAGGATAGGATATTATAGAGGATAGGATAGGATAGAGGATAGGATAGGATAGAGGATAGGATAGGATAGAGGATAGGATAGGATAGAGGATTGGAGTGTATAGAGGATAGGATATAGGATAGGATAGGATAGAGGATAGGATAGGATAGAGGATAGGATAGGATAGAGGATAGGATAGGATAGAGGATAGGATAGGATAGAGGATAGGATTGGATAGAAGATAGGATAGGATAGAGGATAGGATAGGATAGAGGATAGGATAGGATAGGATAGAGGATAGGATAGGATAGAGGATAGGATAGGATAGGATAGAGGATAGGATATTATAGAGGATAGGATAGGATAGAGGATAGGATAGGATAGAGGATAGGAAAGGATAGAGGATAGGATAGGATAGAGGATAGGATAGGATAGAGGATAGGATAGAGAATGGGAAAGGATAGAGGATAGGATAGGATAGAGGATAGGGTAGAGGATAGAATAGAGGATAGGATAGGGGAATGGATAGGATAGTTGATACGATAGGATAGAGAATAGGATAGGATGGATGATATTATAGGATAGAGCACAGGATAGGATAGAGGATTCGATATTATAGAGGAGAGGATCGAATAGAGAGAAGGATAGGGGATTGGATAGGATAGAGGATAGGATAGGATAGAGGATAGGATAGAGGATAGGATAGAGGATTGGATAGGATAGTGGATAATATAGAATAGAGGATAGGATAGGGGATTGGATAGGATAGAAGATAGGAGACGATAGAGGATAGGATAGGATAGCTGATAGGATAGAGGATAGGATAGAGAATAGAACAGGATACAGGATAGGATAGGATAGATGATATTATAGGATAGAGGATAGGATAGGACAGAG
The DNA here is from genome assembly GCF_050948215.1 of Halictus rubicundus. Lineage (NCBI taxonomy): Eukaryota > Metazoa > Arthropoda > Insecta > Hymenoptera > Halictidae > Halictus > Halictus rubicundus. Next base: position 2,496 of record NW_027489201.1, on the reverse strand, counting down.
GATAGAATAGGTTGGAGGATAGGATAGGGGATTGGATAGGATAGAGGATAGGATACGATAGAGGATAGGATAGGGGATTGGATAGGATAGAGGATAGGATACGATAGAGGATAGGATAGGATAGAGGATAGGATAGAGGATCGGAAAGAGGATAGGATAGGGGATTGGATAGGATAGTTGATACGATAGGATAGAGGATAGGATAGGATAGAGGATAGGATAGGATGGAGGATAGGATAGGATAGAGGAGAGGATAGGATAGAGGATAGGATAGGATATAGGATAGGATAGGAAAGAGGATAGGATAGAATAGAGGATAGGATATTATAGAGGATAGGATAGGAAAGAGGATAGGATAGAATAGAGGATAGGATATTATAGAGGATAGGATAGGACAGAGGATAGGATAGGATAGAGGATAGGATAGGATAGAGGATAGGATAGGATAGAGGATATGATAGGATAGAGGATAGGATAGGATAGAGAATAGGATAGGATAGAGGATAGGATAGGATAGAGGATAGGATTGGATAGAGGATAGGATAGAATAGAGGATAGGATAGGATAGAGGATAGGATAGGGTAGGATAGGATAGGATAGGATAGAGGATAGGATAGCATAGAGGATAGGATAGGATAGAGGATAGGATAGGATAGCGGATAGGATAGGATATAGGATTGGATAGGATGGAGGATCGGATAGGTTAGAGGATAGGATAGGATAGAGGATAGGATAGGATAGAGGATAGGATAGGATAGGATAGAGGATAGGATAGGATAGAGGATAGGATAGGATAGGATAGAGGATAGGATAGGATCGGATAGAATATAGAATAGGATAGAGGATAGGATAGGATAGAGGATAGGATAGGATAGCGGATAGGATAGGATAGAGGATAGGATAGGATAGAGGATCGGATAGGATCGGATAGAATATAGAATAGGATAGAGGATAGGATAGGATACAGGATATGATAGGATAGAGGATAGGATAGGATAGAGGATAGGATAGGATAGAGGATTGGATAGGATAGAGGATAGGATAGGACAGAGGATAGGATAGGATAGAGGATAGGATAGGATATAGGATAGGATAGGAAAGAGGATAGGATAGGATAGAGGATAGGATAGGATAGGATAGAGGATAGGATAGGATAGAGGATCGGATAGGATCGGATAGAATATAGAATAGGATAGAGGATAGGATAGGATACAGGATATGATAGGATAGAGGATAGGATAGGATAGAGGATAGGATAGGATAGAGGATTGGATAGGATAGAGGATAGGATAGGATAGAGGATAGGATAGGATAGGATAGAGGATAGGATAGGATAGAGGATAGGATAGGATGGAGGATAGGATAGGATAGAGGAGAGGATAGGATAGAGGATAGGATAGGATATCTGATAGAGGATAGGATAGGATAGAGGATAGGATAGGATGGAGGATAGGAGAGGATAGAGGAGAGGATAGGATAGAGGATAGGATAGGATAGAGGATAGGATAGGATAGAGGATAGGATAGGATACAGGATAGGATTGGATAGAGGATAGGATAGGATAGAGGATAGGATAGGATAGAGGATAGGATAGGATAGGATAGAGGATAGGATAGGATAGAGGATAGGATAGGATAGAGGATAGGATAGGATAGATGATAGGATAGGATAGAGGATAGGATAGGATAGAGGATAGGATAGGATAGAGGATAGGATAGGATAGAGGATAGGATATTATAGAGGATAGGATAGGATAGAGGATGTGATAGGATAGAGGATAGGATAGGATAGAGGATAGGATAGGATAGAGGATTGGAGTGTATAGAGGATAGGATAGAGGATAGGATAGGATAGAGGATAGGATAGGATAGAGGATAGGATAGGATAGAGGATAGGATAGGATAGAGGATAGGATAGGATAGAGGATAGGATATTATAGAGGATAGGATAGGATAGAGGATAGGATAGGATAGAGGATAGGATAGGATAGAGGATTGGAGTGTATAGAGGATAGGATATAGGATAGGATAGGATAGAGGATAGGATAGGATAGAGGATAGGATAGGATAGAGGATAGGATAGGATAGAGGATAGGATAGGATAGAGGATAGGATTGGATAGAGGATAGGATACGATAGAGGATAGGATAGGATAGAGGATAGGATAGGATAGGATAGGATAGAGGATAGGATAGAATAGAGGATAGGATAGGATAGAGGACAGGATAGGAATGAGGATAGGATAGGATAGAGGATAGGATAAGATAGAGGATCGGATAGGATCGGATAGAATATAGAATAGGATAGAGGATAGGATAGGATAGAGGGTAGGATAGGATAGAGGATAGGACAGGATAGAGGATAGGATAGGATAGAGGATAGGATAGGAATGAGGATAGGATAGGATAGAGGATAGGATAAGATAGAGGATCGGATAGGATCGGATAGAATATAGAATAGGATAGAGGATAGGATAGGATAGAGGATAGGATAGGAT